>NC_091362.1:735719-770719 GCF_038502225.1 Cherax quadricarinatus
CTGCAATGAATACTTTATGTTCCCCTGACTGAACTATACCTACTTTGTAATCCCTTTCTCCAGTCTCGTCCATTCCTTCCATTTCCTGATAACCCCATCAGTTTTCATTGAGCAGTGCAGCTCCACCTCCCCCTCTGCTCCTATCCTTCCTCAGGATCTGATATCCGGATGGGAGGATTATGTCTGTTATTGTCCCCATGAGTTTTGTTTCTGTGACTGCTATGATGTCTGAGGACATCTCCTTGATTGTTTCATGCCACTCCTCACATTTATTCGTTATTCCATCCACGTTCATGTAAAAAACCTTCAACTTCTTTTCTATAACCGTGGTCAGGGGAGAATGGTGGGTTTGGGGGAGCAGGTGTCCTGGTGGGGGCCTATAGGGGGATGCTGTGGGCATGGGGTCTGTGGTGTGTGGAGTGGGGGCAGAGGGGCTATGGGGGTTGCAGTGGGGTTGGGGGTTGTAGGGAGGGGGATGGGGGAAGAGGGCTTATGGAGGATACAGTGGGGGTGGGGATTGTGGTGAGGGGGATGGGGTTGGAGGGTACAGTGTGCTAGCTTTGGATTAGGTTGTTTGATTGCATTAAGGCTGCCTTGGTTGGGTTCCTTCTGTGGCTGGTACTGGAGGAGGTTGTGTGTGTTGTTCTACCTGGGTCTGGTTACTCCTGCTCCCCCTCCTTCCTTGCCTCTCATTCTGCCTTGTGACGTTGCACCATCTCTTTCAGTATTATCCTTTCTTCTTGTGTTCTGTCTCGATAGAGGTACAAGCTCTAGTACTCCGGTTTGTTCCATAGACACGCTTTCTCCTGCAGGATCTGGTTTCAGGCTGACTCTGCCTTGAAAATCACTTTGACTGGATGTTTTTTTTTCCTCTCGCAAACCACCCAATTCTCTGAAAATTTGTGAGCTGGGTCATGTCGTCCTCTCCTATTGCTTTCATGATGCTGTCAATCATTTTTTTCCTTCTGTTTTCTTGCTTCATAAGTTTCCCCTTCTACTTCTTGGAGCCCATAAACAAAAACTGCACTCTCCCTTTCGTCCTCCCACTGTGCTTCCTGAGCATCCTCTGAGACGAACTATTTCCTGCCATTGAGGCGTCTGTTCCTACTGTCTCTTCCCTAACCAGTGTCCCTGTGCTTACCTGTTCCTGGACACGGCATTTGTCTCTTAGAGTCTCTGCGTATAGTTTAGCTCCTTCATTGACTTTGCTCCCCTCTTGTGTTCTTGCTGTTCTCTCCGTCTTTTCCCGGGCCCCACTTGGGTCTTGGTAGAGTCATCGCATACCATGTAGCTCCTTTGCAACCTGCACTCCCTTCATCTGTGACTGATGTAGGAGCGTGTGTGTGTGTGTGTGTGTGTGTGTGTGTGTGTGTGTGTGTGTGTGTGTGTATGTGTGTGCGTTCCTTCCTGTAAGTGTGTGTGTTTGTGTGTGAATTTTTGTATTTGTGTGTGTTTCTTGTGTGAATGTTAAATATTATTTAATCTAAGGAAATTAATTTAGTTACATTTTCCCTTTCAAGAGCTTTGCATAACCTCTCTAATATTTAAAATATCAATTATATGAGAAAATTAACATTTTTACTTAAAAGAACTAATGACCTCATGTATAATGATTTTCGCTCATAAGAAAAAATATCCTGAACACACATTTTGTGGCAAATGTTACCATCACCAAAGAAAATAAGGTTAGGTATGGATCTTCAGGAAACAAGACAAGTGTTTCCTGATGCGGGTCATAGCCAGATGACCCGCCGTTGGAGCATTTGGTCATCTGACCGAGGCCTTCCGCTGGCTTACCGGTCCACCCCTTTAAAAATTATGGTCATACTTATAACATAAGAGCATAAGAAAGAAGGAACACTACAACAGGCCTACTGACCAATGCGGAGCAGGTCCATGTCGTCCCCCACGGATTAGCCCAATGACCCACCTAGGCTGGTCACCTCCACTCAAGGAAGGAGCACGGCACCAGACCCAGCAGCACAAGCTAGTCAGGTCCAACTCACACCCACCCACGACCACCCACATCCACTCATGTGTTTATCTAATCTATTTTTAAAACTACACAACGTTTTAACCTGAATAACTGTACTCGGGAGTTTGTTCCACTCATCCACAACTCTATTACCAAACCAGTGCTTTCCTATATCCTTCCTGAATCTGAATTTTTACAACTTGAAACCATTGCTGCGAGTCCTGTCTTGGCTGGAAATTTTCAGCACACTATTTACATCCCCTTTATTTATTCCTGTTTTCCATTTATACACCTCGATCATATCCCACCCTTATTCTACGCCTTTCGAGAGAGTGCAGATTCAGGGACCTCAGTCTATCCTCATAGAGAAGATTTCTGATACATGGGATCATCTTTGTCATCCTCCTCTGTACGTTTTCCAGAGTATTTATATCCATTCTGTAATACGGTCACCAGAACTGAGCAGCACAGTCTAAATGAGGCCTAACCAAGAATATATAGAGTTGAAGAACAACCTGAGGACTTCTATTATTTATACTATTAGATATGAAGCCAAGAATTCTGCTAGCTTTATTGCGAACACTAATGCACTATTGTCTTGGTTTTAGATTACTGCTAACCAGAACTCCTAAATTCTTTTCTCAATTAGTAGTATTAAGATCTACATTATTTAGTTTATATGTCGCATGGTTATTTAACTGTCCAACATTTAGAACTTTGCATTTGTCTGTATTAAACTGCATCTTCCACTTCTCCGACCATTGTATGAGTCTATTCAAATCATTCTGAAGTGGTCTAGTGTCTTCATTAGAATGAATTAGAGGGCCTATTTTGGTGTCATCAGCAAATTTGCTTATGTCGCTATTTATTCCCTCATCTATGTCGTTTATGTAAATTGTGCAAAACAAAGGGCCCAACACTGACCACTGTGGAACATCGCTTGTGACGTGCCCCCATTCTGATTTCTCCCCATTTATTCAAACTGTCTGCTGCCTACTTGTCAGCCATGCCTCCACCCAGGAAAAATTTTCTCCTCCCATTCCGTGTGCCTTAAGTTTCATCAATAGCCTCTGATGTGGAACTCTATCACAAGCCTTACTGAAATCCATATACACAATATCATATTCATTACCATGATCTACCTCCTCAAACACCTTAGTGAAAAATGTTAGTAAATTCATAAGACAGGAACGCCCCTTTGTAAAACCGTGTTGAGAATCATTAATCAATCTGTGCCTGTCAAGATGGCTACGAATTGCTTCGGCAATTATTGATTCCATAAATTTTCCCACTATGGAGGTTAGGCTTATTGGTCTATAGTTCGAAGCTAAGGACCTGTCACCTGCCTTGTAAATAGGTATTACATTTGTCATTTTCCACTTATCAGGCACTATGCCTGTTTGTAGTGATATGTTAAAAGATTAGCCAATGGTATATGCTAAGTTCCTCTTTACATTCCTTTAACACCCTTGCAAACAGTTCATCAGGGCCTGGGGATTTGTTAGGTTTTAGTTTCTCAATTTGCCTAAGGACCATGTCACTAGTTACCGCAATCGTGCATAGTTTATTGTCGTCCTGTTCTACATAATCTATTATTTCAGGAATATCGCTAGTATTTTCCTGGGTGAAAACTGAGAAGAAGTAGGTATTGAGAATTTCACACATATCCTTATCACTGTGAGTGATCTGACCAGAGTTGCTCTTAAGTGGGCCAGTCTTGTCCCTAATCTTACTTCTGTATACCTGAAAGAATCCTTTTGGGTTAGTCTTTGAATCTCTTGCGAACTTAGCCTTATAATCCCTTTTTGCTTTTCTTATTCTTTTCTTTATTTCTCTCTTTAACTGAACATATTGATTTCTTAACTGCCCATCTCCTCTTTTGATACGCCTATATATGTCTCTCTTTTGACCAATGAGATGTTTTAATCTATTGTTCATCTATTTGGGATCATTTTTGTTAGATCTAATTTCCTTACTCGGAACAAAAGTTGTCTGGGCAGCTAGAACTATGCTCTGAGAAACGTCATATTGGCATCCAAGATCACCTACCTGACCCATAGTCAGGACATCCCAATTTAGCCCACCCAGATCATTTTTCAGTCCCATGAAGTCGGCCAAGCGAAAATCTGGGACAGAGATTTGATTATAGTTATCTGGGTAATTCCATGATATATTGAAACTAAGTGATTTGTGATCACTTTCCCCAAGCTCATCATTAACCTCAAGATTATTAATTAGTGACCCTTTGTTGGCAAGAACCAAGTCAAGTAGATTGTTTCCTCTAGTTGGTTCTGTCACAACCTGTTCTAAAAAGCAATCTGGAACCGTATCAAGAAAGTCACTAGACATAAGATTTCCTGTCATATTATTTGTCTAAAGTTAAAATCCCCCATTATCACAACATTTACATATCTAGATGCCTTATGAATTTCATCCCATAACAGCTTACTTCACTCCTTATCTAGGTTTGGGGGCATATAAATCACACCCAAAATTAATTTGTCACAACCCTCGAGAAACTGTAGCCAAACAGATTCTGTGTTCGATGTTTCTAATCTTATATCATGTCTAAGACAACAATTTAAATTTTCTCTGACTTACATGGCCACTCCACCATTTTTTTTTTTTTTGGTAAAAAACAAGGAATCTGTTTGATAGGAGGTTACTGATACTTTTATTAAAGATTAATTTTATTGCATGGAACTGTTGCTACAACTGGAGATTATGTAGCCAGTGAGCCTACATGCCTAATTCCCTTAGTTTCTCCCAGAGGTCATGCCTCTCGGTGGGAATTCCAGCCTGCCCACACCTGTCTTTGCCTCACTCTCTCATTGGCCTTTACTCAGTCAACAAGGCCTGCTCCTCTCTCCCTCGTGGGCATGGCCTTCTCGTGCCATGGGCACTTAACACACTGCCTGTGTACCCCACGACTTTGCAAATAAAGTAAGAAGCCTCCAAAGCCTTATCACTAAACCCCGCTCTGCAATAAGAAACACCAATAAGCCGTAAACATTGGTGGCAGCGCCTTGCAGCAAGTGTGTTTGCCCGGGGAGAGTAAGATGGATGATGTCATCTCAACTTCATCACCCCAAACAAGAAGCATCCGTCTCTCAGCGAGTTATCTTGATGTCGCGTCTGTACTTTTCGGCAGCCAGACACAGGTACACCCGGATTTGGCTGAAATTTACCAAATTTCTTCTAGAATTGTAATTGTGATCCACACCACAGCGTCCCATGCTGTTTCTCAAGTCATGTGTTCAATGTTACTTGTATGTTGCTGCTGTTGTTTTTCAGCTTGGCACGGCTATTTCAGCAAGTAAGAGGTGAGTTTGTGGTGATTTCTGTGTCCAGTGTGTTTTTCTCCCCATGTTTGTGGGTGGGAGAGGAGGAAGTGGCCGTTCCTTGCCTCACCCATGCTCGCCCTGCTGTACACCACACCATACACCACTCACCATTGTTCTCACTCCCTCTGCAGTGTTTTCTGCTGTTTTCCGTGTGAATTCATTGCCAGAGCTGTGTATCCGAGTGCCCGAGGCCACTCACAGCCACGTGGATCACCAAGCCACGTGGATCAGCAAGCCAAGTAGATCACGAAGCCATGTGGAGCAAGCCATGTGGGGTGTGGACGATGCCACGTGGATCTACAAGCCACGTGGGTTACCTAGCCAGACGTCCCTAGCCACATGCTGTGGTCTGCTGCTGCATCACTCCTATGACATCACCCACGATGCTGCCCGATTTCATGACGTCACCTCAAGACATCTGCTGATGTTACTATGCTGCTGATGTCACCTCGCGATGTCACGCCTGACATCACCTGATGTCACATCGTGTGTTCTAGTATTTATTTCAGTATAGTCGAGAAGATTGAGAGAAGATATGTGTCATGTGTTAGTTAATACCTCTCGGTCAGTGTTCTCACATGTTTGTGTATAGCTTAGTGTCGATTTTTGCACAGAAAAGCATAATTTGCTAGTGTAAGCCATGTAGTACTGCATGTGCAGTGCAGGTGTGTGCAGTTTTCCATGTGCCATGTGTGGCCTCTAGCCCAGACCACTGTGTAGCACCTCATGTTACTTGTCACCCAGTATGACCTGCATGTTTGACAGCTGATATTAGTCAGCCCTGAGTGTCTGAGTCTCTTGTACAGAAAGCTCTTATGCCTGTCACTCGTGATGCCCTGCAGAATTGCACCTGCTACGATTCCCATCGAGATTTGTTTCACTTCTCCTCCTGACCTTCAGAGTGCAGTTATATGTAGAGAAACAAGTCTGGGGACGCTTAGACTAACCTCTGCTAGAACTCCAACTGCCGAGAGAATGACACTCATCAAGCCTCAGTTTAAGCCCTGTCGGCAGGCGCTGTGTCAGCCTCGTGTCATAGCTTCAGTGAGCAGCCTGCACAAAGATGATGTCACTTTGACTGCTAGCCTGCTCACTGCAGTATGGTGTATGCTGTTACAACTCCCAGATGTTTCGGCAAGTCGTCTCTGCCACAATCACTCCACGCTCGCCGGCAGTGACAGCCCTAGCGACAGTACCAGTAGAGAAATGTCCTCCTGAGTTGCTTGGCAGAATAAGTCCTGCCCAGTTACCGAGTACTGACGACACCTCACTCGAGGGCACCAGCAGGTTGTGCCCCAGGTTGCGTGAAACCCTGCAGTGACTCCTACGATGACTGCTTCATCGTTCCAGAGGAGACTGTACCTGTTACATCACAGCTCAGCTGCAGCAATGTCTCCAGTGTTGCAGCATCTGTCCAGACGCAGGAAGGCATTCTGTGATGCCCATCGACGCTCACTGCCTATGACCACGATGTTTAGCACACCCTACCTGTTTTTTTCTTCTCTCCCTGTAGGAAGTTTTTTTTCCATGTCCATGTATATGGCCAGTCATGGTCAGGGTCTTCCATGTGGTAGGTGGCCGAGCAAAATGTAGCCAGTGAGCCTACATGCCTAATTCCCATAGTTTCCACCAGAGGCCATGCCTCTCAGTGGGAATTCCAGCCTGCCCATACCTGCCTCTGCCTCACTCTCTGCCTCTGTCCTCTACTCTCTCAGCGAAGCCTTATTATTACTCACTCAGTCAATTAACACACACACAAAGACACAGAGTACAAATAGGTGAATACACACACACACACACACACACACACACACACACACACACACACACACACACACACACACACACACACACACACACACACAAATTCAGTCTAAACATTTCGAAAAAATACGTATCAAATACTTGAAGCGATCTGAGAGTCTCAAAACTCCAGACCGTAGCGTTAACCACTGGGCCAGCTAGCCACAAAAAGATTCGCCACACTAGGTAAATTTCTACACTATAGGAAGGTTAGCATAGGCACCACTGTGACCACAAATGCAAGTTTTTACAGACGAATCTCCAGCTAGCATGGCCGTGACGAACAAACTCTGACAAACTGTAACGAACCCAGAAACAGGCTAGATGCTAGATGAGGGATCAATAAGTTGACCCTCTAGTATTCTCTAAAGATATCTTCTCTTAATAAAAGTGGCATTTTGTAATAATGGGAGCCTGTCTGGGGTTTTTGATCCAAGGCATTGGCTAGATTGTCCTGATCTGACGAGTTACAGTTCAGTGGTGGATGTATTTACCTGTTTAATTCTCTTGATCCAATGATATAGAGATACTCTTAATGAGCCGTTGCTCTTCAGTCATCAACATTAATGTATTATCTATTATATAAATTAAAATTTTATTAGGATCATAGCCTCCTATGATCAAACTCTTGGTGTATACTTCTTCACGTTATGTCTATACAGATGAAACATTTGACTCTCTGTCGAAGTAAAGTTCATTAAAACTTCAGAGGTGTTGGCAGGTAGCTTAATACCAGGGAGTAAAATATCATAGAAATTACACCGCCGAAACAGTCAGAGCATTAATGAACAAAAGGGCACAATACCGTGACTGAAACAATACTCAAATAACCCGCACTTAGGAGAAAGAAAAGTTTACGACTTTGTTTCTGTCCGACTTCGACCATTCACAAGTCGCACTGGCAGAAAAGAGTTTGATTGATTGATTGACTGGTCAGGAACTGTGCCCTGATAAGAGTCTTAATCCTAAGATGACCCGTCTGAGGATCTCAAACCAAATGTCGATCTAATGCAGTTGTTCTGTGGCTGCAATCAGGGTCTTGCTGTAGTTCCTGTGTGTTCCACTGCAAAACATTTTATGTACTACAGTGGGCTAAGGCTATCAGGCCTCACATCAACGTCTCTGGGGTGTGTTGGGTGATCGGGTAAATATGAAAATAAACGCATGGCCCCTTTTTGTCCATCATGCACATTTTCACGAAAGTCTTCACAATAGTTCTGATTGTCTCTTTGTTTTCCTCTGAGTCTATCAGGTCGCATATGAAATCAGTGAAGCAGGTGATTTTCCACATAATTTGATATCTCAGAGGTAGTATGGTCTGTTCTCTTGAACTGCAATGTTCGTAACTGGTGCTAGGATTTATTCATTAAATGTAGTCTTTTCCTGCAGGATGGTGTCCGTTGCTAGGATTTATTCATTAAATGTAGTCTTTTCCTGCAGCATGGTGTCCGTTGGCTGCCATTTTCGGGGGGGGGGGGGAGTTTAAGCAGAAGTATTGTAAACAGGCTGAGCAAGGACGCGGCTGATGCTTCCTCGGCTTTCTTCGTTGCAGTGGCCGGGGAAATGACCTTGGATTCCGTGTTGCTGTAGCCTCCTCTGGACGAGGTTGCTGGAGGATGGATAACCAGAGTTTTGAAGAATTGAGACGCTTATGTAACATATGTTCCATAAGTGTCTCAATTCTTCAACTTGTCGGTTTTCAAAACCATTCATCACAACCGGAGTTTTCCTTGCGGCGGACCCTCTCCGGACAGTGCAGGTTCCAAGCATGATGCTTCTTGCTGCAGTTCGGATATATAGGTTCCATAGTTTCATCTTTCTTCACTTAATCCAAGCAGTCAATGGTTGGGTGAGACCCACTACAGTTGCGGTATACTTCTTCAGTTAACATCGGCCGCTGAGGTGGTTGTACCTCTGGCACCTGCTACACCTCAATGGTTATGGGTGATACGTTCTGAACTGGTATGTTTCCCAGCAATCGAGATTCAATTGAACTGGGAGAGGTCCTATCTGTTGGGTCAAGACCTACCTCGTAGGTACGTTTTCGTCGTTCTTGGCTCGGAGTTGCTCAACTTTCAGAATGTTTTTGTTGCTAGGGTTTGCATCGAGAGGCATGTCTAGCGGTTACAGCATTTAATATGCCTTTGTTACCCGTTTTTTGCATTTTAGTTCTGCTAGAACAAGTAATGATTCATGATCGTTCACCTTCATCAATATTTCATAGGACTGTATGTATGTGGTAGTAAGAATAAACTTTGACACTGATATCTTACCGTATTTTCTCTCCCGGTGAATTATAACAGCATACGAGGTAGCATAGTGTTAAACCATACCACGACCGGGGATAGAACCCGCGATCAGAGTCTCAAAACTCCAGACCGTCGCGTTAGCCACTGGGCCAGCTAGCCACAATAAGATTCATCCAACTAGGTATATTTCTACACCATAGGAAGGTTAGCATAGGCACCACTGTGACCACAAATGCAAGTTTTTACAGACGAATCTCCAGCTAGCGTGGCCGTGACGAACTCTAGCTCAAGTCCCCTCAAAACCGTCAACATGACTCACGAAATCGTAATGACACGTCATGTTGACGGCTTTGAGGGAGTTGAGCTAGAGTTCGTCACGGCCACGCTAGCTGGAGATTCGTCTGTAAAAACTTGCATTTCTGGTCACAGTGGTGCCTATGCTAACCTTCCTATGGTGTAGAAATATACCTAGTTGGATGAATCTTATTGTGGCTAGCTGGTCCAGTGGCTAACGAGACGGTCTGGAATTTTGAAACTCTCTGATCGCGGGTTCTATCTCCGTCCGTGGTATGGTTTGTTTCCAATCGTGTCATTACGATTTCGTGAGTCATGTTGATAGCATAGTGTCCTTTGTTGAATGCTGTGAATTTGTTGCTACGGAAATTTCAGCTTGATCAATCTGCAAGGAATCACCATGCTTCCCATTTGGACTTTAAAGATCATTCTTTCGGCCAACCTTCGCCACATGGTATTTATATGGTAAGGATGGGCATTTCTTCATTCATACCTATATCACTGGCCAGGTTGATTTCATTTGTGCTCCTGTCTCAAGAGCCCATGGAGTCTGGCTGCTATTTCGCCAGAACTGTCTCCACATTTCCAAATCCGATCCTCGGCTGAGTCCTTGAAACATCGTGAACTCATCCTTTCGGAAGAAGCCATGTGCTTCCATGTGTCTGTCTCATTCGCCAAACTGCAGTACTGCTGTTCGTTCTTTTGGCACAAAATTAATACTTTTTACAATAATATAAATGAAGAAATATGTCTTTAAACCCATAAGAGAAAATTATAGATAGGACTTAATTTTAAATGAGTTGTTGCTAATTGAAAAGTTTTACTTGCCCAACACGACATATATATATATATATATATATATATATATATATATATATATATATATATATATATATATATATATATATATATATATATATATATATATATATATATATATATATATATATATATATATAATAAAATATTCCTTTTGGTAAAAAAAAGATAGTTTAAAAGATGGGGTGGTAGGGGAAGTGGAATATTCAAATGGCTTCAGGAAGAAATCCAAATATTCTTCCTTGAAGCCTTTTTATCCACTTCTCCGAGGCTATGGGTCCCACAATTTACACCAGATGTGGACCCCATATTAGATATATATATATATATATATATATATATATATATATATATATATATATATATATATATATATATATATATATATAATATATATATATAATGCGAGGGTCTTGGCAAGAGGCGTGGAGTTAAAAGATAAAGAATCACACACAGGGTGGGAGTTGTCACAGCTGCTCTTTGCTGATGACACTGTGCTCTTGGGAGATTCTGAAGAGAAGCTGCAGAGATTGGTGGATGAATTTGGTAGGGTGTGCAAAAGAAGAAAATTAAAGGTGAATACAGGAAAGAGTAAGGTTATGAGGATAACAAAAAGATTAGGTGATGAAAGATTGAATATCAGATTGGAGGGAGAGAGTATGGAGGAGGTGAACGTATTCAGATATTTGGGAGTGGACGTGTCAGCGGATGGGTCTATGAAAGTTGAGGTGAATCATAGAATTGATGAGGGAAAAAGAGTGAGTGGTGCACTTAGGAGTCTGTGGAGACAGAGAACTTTGTCCTTGGAGGCAAAGAGGGGAATGTATGAGAGTATAGTTTTACCAACGCTCTTATATGGGTGTGAAGCATGGGTGATGAATGTTGCAGCGAGGAGAAGGCTGGAGGCAGTGGAGATGTCATGTCTGAGGGCAATGTGTGGTGTGAATATAATGCAGAGAATTCGTAGTTTGGAAGTTAGGAGGAGGTGCGGGATTACCAAAACTGTTGTCCAGAGGGCTGAGGAAGGGTTGTTGAGGTGGTTCGGACATGTAGAGAGAATGGAGCGAAACAGAATAACTTCAAGAGTGTATCAGTCTGTAGTGGAAGGAAGGCGGGGTAGGGGTCGGCCTAGGAAGGGTTGGAGGGAGGGGGTAAAGGAGGTTTTGTGTGCGAGGGGCTTGGACTTCCAGCAGGCATGCGTGAGCGTGTTTGATAGGAGTGAATGGAGACGAATGGTTTTTAATACTTGACGTGCTGTTGGAGTGTGAGCAAAGTAACATTTATGAAGGGATTCAGGGAAACCGGCATGCCGGACTTGAGTCCTGGAGATGGGAAGTACAGTGCCTGCACTCTGAAGGAGGGGTGTTAATGTTGCAGTTTAAAAACTGTAGTGTAAAGCACCCTTCTGGCAAGACAGTGATGGAGTGAATGATGGTGAAAGTTTTTCTTTTTCGGGCCACCCTGCCTTGGTGGGAATCGGCCGGTGTGATAATAAATAAAAAATATATATATATAAATATATATATATATATATATATATAAATATATATATATATATAAATATATATATATATATATATATATATATATATATATATATATATATATATATATATATATATGTATATGTGTATACATATTGCTGGTATATTTTTTCTGTCTCATAAACCTGCAAGATTTCAGGTACTTCTTTCTACTTCTACTTACACTTAGGTCACTACACATACATGCACACGTTTATGTATACACACTCATCTGAATTTTCTTTGATTTTATCTTAATAGTTCTAGTTCTTATTGCTTTTCCCTTCATATCCATACAGAAGTGGAATAAGAATCTTTCCTCCGTATGCCATGCCTGGTGTAAAAGTCAACTAAAATGCCTGGAACATTGAGCTAGTAACCCCTTTTCCTGTATAGCCTACTAAAAAGGAGAAAAAGAAAACAGTCAAAGTCGGTTGTTTGAATGTGCGTGAATGTTGAGCGAATGATAAAAAAGAGATGATTTTTGATGTTATGAATGAGAAGAAGCTGGATGTCCTGGCTTTATGTGAAACAAAGCTGAAGGGGGTGGGAGAGTTTCAGTGGAGAGAAATAAATGGGATTAGGTCAGGGATTTCAATGAGAGTTAGAGCTAAAGGAGTAGTAGTTATGTTGACGGATAAGTTATGGCAGGAAAAGAGGGACTGTAAATGTATAAATCAAGGATTATGCGGAGTAAAATAAAGGTTGGATGTGAAAAGTGGGTTATAGTAAGCGACTATGCACATGGAGAAGAGAGAAGTGTAGAGAGAGAGAAATTTTGGGAAATGTTGACCGAATGCGTGAGGAGTTTTCAGACAAGTGAGAGTACTTGTGGTTGGGGATCACGATGCTGAAGTGGGTAAAAATGTTGTGGAGGGAGTAGTAAGTAAATTTGGGGTGCCAGGAGTAAATGAAAATGGGGAGCCTTTAATTGAGCTATGTGTAGAAAGTGGTTTGGTAATAAGTAATACATATTATTTGAAAACGAGGACAAATAAGTATACAAGGTATAATATAGCACGTAATGAAAGTAGTCTATTAGATTATGTATTGGTGGATAAAAGGTTTATGGGTAGGCTTTAGGATGTACATGTTTATAGAGGGGCAACTGATATATCGGATCATTATTAAGTTGTAGCCACAGTTAGAGTAAGAGGTAGATGGGACAAAAGGAAAATGGCAACAGCAAGTAGGAGAGAGGTGAAAGTGAATAAACTAAGGGCGGGGAAGTTAGGGTGAGATATAATCAACTATTAGCAGAAAGCTGCGCTAGTGCAAGTATGAGTCGTGGGGAGGGGGGGGGGGAAGAGGGTTGGAATAATTTTAAAAATGCAGTATTAAAATGTGGGTGGATGCAGGAGGAAAGAGGAGTGATTGTCGAAATGATGAAGTAAAAAGAATAATAAAAGATAAAAAGTTAGCTTATGAGAGGTTTTTACAAAGCAAAAGTGTTATAAGAAAAGTAGAGTATATGGAGAGTAAAAGAAAGGTGAAGAGAGTGTTGAGAGAGTGCAAAAGAAGAGCAGATGATAGAGTGGGAGAGGCACTGTCAAGAAATTTTGATGAAAATAAGAAAAAAAATTGGAGTGAGATAAACAAGTTAAGAAAGCCTAGAGAACGACTGGATTTGTCAGTTAAAAACAGAGTAGTGGAGTAGTAGATGGGGAGCTGGGGGTATTGGGTAGATAGTGGGAATATTTTGAAGAACTTTTAAATGTCGATGAAGAAAGGGAGGCGGTAATTTCATGCACTGGCCAGGAAGTGAAGAATAGCATTATGTGAGTATGGGGGAGATGTGTGAGGCATTACGTAGAATGAAAAGTGGTAAAGCAGCTGGAACTGACGGGATCACGACAGAAATGTTAAAAGCAGGGGGGGATATAGTGTTGGAGTGGTTGGTATTTTTGTTTAATGAATGTATGACAGAGGGGAAGGTACCTAGGGATTGGCAGAGAGCATGTATAATTCCTTTATATAAAGGGAAAGGGGACAAAAGAGATTGTAAAAGTTATAAAAGAATAAGTTTACTGAGTATAGCAGGAAAAGTGCACGGTAGGGTTATTATTGAAAGACAGAGAGTAGGATTGAAGATGAGCAAGGAGGCTTTAGAGTGGGTAGGGGATACGTAGATCAAGTGTTTACATTGAAGCATATATGTGAGCAGTATATAGATAAAGGTAAGGAAGTTTTCATTGCATTTATGGATTTAGAAAAGGCATATGATAGTGTAAAATGGCGAAGCAATGTGGCAGGTGTTGCAAGTATATAGAACAGGTAGTAAGTTACTAAATGCTGTAAAGAGTTTTTTACGAGAATAGTGAGGCTCAGGTTAGGGTGTGTAAGAGAAAGGTAAATTATATCCCGGTAAAAGATCTTAGACAGGGATGTGTAATGTCACCATGGCTATTTAATATATTTATAGATGGGTTGTAAAAGGATTAAATGCTAGGGTGTTGGGGAGAGGGCAGGGATTAAATTATGTAGAATCACATACAAAACGGGAGTTGACACAGTTACTTTTTGCTTATTTTTGCTGATTTAGATAAAGAAAAATTGGATATCACATTGGAGAGAGGGAGTATGGAAGAAGTGAATGTTTTCAGATATTTGGGAGTTGACGTGTCAGCGGATGAGTTTATGAATGATGAGGTTAACCATAGAATTTATGAAGGAAAAAAGGTGAGTGGTGTGTTGAGGTATATGTGGAGACAAAAACCGTTATCCATGGAGGTAAAGAAGGAATGTACGAAAGTAGAGTGGTACCAACACTCTTATATGGGTGTCAAGATTTGGTTGCAAATGCTGCAGTGAGGAGACGGCTGTGGAGAGGGGTTGTTGAGGTGGTTTGGTCATTTAGAGAGAATGGATCAAAGTAGAATAAATTTAGACCGTATAAATCTGTACGGGAAGGAGGGCGGTGTAGGGATCGTCCTCGAAAAGGTTAGAGGGAGGCGGTAAAGGAGGTTTTGTGGGCGAGGGACATGGACTTCCAGCAAGAATGTGTGAGTGTGTTAGATAGGAGTGAATGGAGACGAATGGTTTTTGGGACCTGACGAGCAGTTGGAGTGTGAACAGGGTAATATATATATATATATATATATATATATATATATATATATATATATATATATATATATATATATATATATATATATATATATATATATATATATATATATATATATATATATATATATACATATTTATTTTTTTTTATTTTTTTATTATCACACTGGCCGATTCCCACCAAGGCAGGGTGGCCCGAAAAAGAAAAACTTTCACCATCATTCACTCCATCACTGTCTTGCCAGAAGGGTGCTTTACACTACAGTTTTTAAACTGCAACATTAACACCCCTCCTTCAGAGTGCAGGCACTGTACTTCCCATCTCCAGGACTCAAGTCCGGCCTGCCGGTTTCCCTGAACCCCTTCATAAATGTTACTTTGCTCACACTCCAACAGCACGTCAAGTATTAAAAACCATTTGTCTCCATTCACTCCTATCAAACACGCTCATGTATACTTGCTGGAAGTCCAAGCCCCTCGCACACAAAACCTCCTTTACCCCCTCTCTCCAACCTTTCCTAGGCCGACCCCTACCCCGCCTTCCTTCCACTACAGACTGATACATTCTTGAAGTCATTCTGTTTCGCTCCATTCTCTCTACATGTCCGAACCACCTCAACAACCCTTCCTCAGCCCTCTGGACAACAGTTTTGGTAATCCCGCACCTCCTCCTAACTTCCAAACTACTAATTCTCTGCATTATATTCACACCACACATTGCCCTCAGACATGACATCTCCACTGCCTCCAGCCTTCTCTTCGCTGCAACATTCATCACCCATGCTTCACACCCATATAAGAGCGTTGGTAAAACTATACTCTCATACATTCCCCTCTTTGCCTCCAAGGACAAAGCTCTTTGTCTCCACAGACTCCTAAGTGCACCACTCACTCTTTTTCCCTCATCAATTCTATGATTCACCTCATCTTTCATAGACCCATCCGCTGACACGTCCACTCCCAAATATCTGAATACATTCACCTCCTCCATACTCTCTCCCTCCAATCTGATATTCAATCTTTCATCACCTAATCTTTTTGTTATCCTCATAACCTTACTCTTTCCTGTATTCACCTTTAATTTTCTTCTTTTGCACACCCTACCAAATTCATCCACCAATCTCTGCAACTTCTCTTCAGAATCTCCCAAGAGCACAGTGTCATCAGCAAAGAGCAGCTGTGACAACTCCCACTTTGTGTGTGATTCTTTATCTTTTAACTCCACGCCTCTTGTCAAGACCCTTGCATTTACTTCTCTTACAACCCCATCTATAAATATATTAAACAACCACGGTGACATCACACATCCTTGTCTAAGGCCTACTTTTACTGGGAAATAATTTCCCTCTTTCCTACATACTCTAACTTGAGCCTCACTATCCTCGTAAAAACTCTTCACTGCTTTCAGTAACCTACCTCCTACACCATACACTTGCAACATCTGCCACATTGCCCCCCTATCCACCCTGTCATACGCCTTTTCCAAATCCATAAATGCCACAAAGACCTCTTTAGCCTTATCTAAATACTGTTCACTTATATGTTTCACTGTAAACACCTGGTCCACACACCCCCTACCTACAAATAATTTTTAAATTTTCTTGGGTAGAATAGTTTGTGGGGTGAGTTGTGCAAAGGACCTATCCAAGTTGGGTCGGCGCGCGTCAGGTGTTTAACCGTTGTGGGATCTGATAGTGAGGTGTTGGCCAGACCCCTTATATAGCTTCCTTGGATGCTTTACTTTCATAGTTCCTTGATAATGTGAGTAGTCACGAAAGCGCTTGGAATTTCTCTATTTTTTCAGAGTGGTTGTTTTGCATATTCCGAAATCACCTGTTTACTGTCATCTTATTGCATATATATATATATATATATATATATATATATATATATACATATATATATATACATATATATATATATATATATATATATATATATATATATATATATATATATATATATATATATATATATATATATATATATACATATATATATATATATATATATATATATATATATATATATATATATATATATATATATATATATATATATATATAGAGTTAAACAAGTTAAGAAAGCCTAGGGAAAATATGGATTTGTCAGTTAAAAACAGAGTAGGGGAGTTAGTAGATGGGGAGATGGAGGTATTGGGTAGATGGCGAGAATATTTTGAGGAACTTTTAAATGTTAAGGAAGAAACAGAGGCAGTAATTTCATGCACTGGTCAGGGAGGTATACCATCTTTTAGGAGTGAAGAAGAGCAGAATGTAAGTGTGGGGGAGGTACGTGAGGCATTACGTAAAATGAAAGGGGGTAAAGCAGCTGGAACTGATGGGATCATGACAGAAATGTTAAAAGCAGGGGGGGATATAGTGTTGGAGTGGTTGGTACTTTTGTTTAATAAATGTATGAAAGAGGGGAAGGTACCTAGGGATTGGCAGAGAGCATGTATAGTCCCTTTATATAAAGGGAAAGGGGACAAAAGAGACTGTAAAAATTATAGAGGAATAAGCTTACTGAGTATACCAGGAAAAGTGTACGGTAGGGTTATAATTGAAAGAATTAGAGGTAAGACAGAATGTAGGATTGCAGATGAGCAAGGAGGTTTTAGAGTGGGTAGGGGATGTATAGATCAGGTGTTTACATTGAAGCATATATGTGAACAGTATTTAGATAAAGATAGGGAAGTTTTTATTGCATTTATGGATTTAGAAAAGGCATATGATAGAGTTGATAGAGGAGCAATGTGGCAGATGTTGCAAGTATATGGAATATGTGGTAAGTTATTAAATGCTGTAAAGAGTTTTTATGAGGATAGTGAGGCTCAAGTTAGGGTGTGTAGAAGAGAGGGAGACTACTTCCCGGTAAAAGTAGGTCTTAGACAGGGATGTGTAATGTCACCATGGTTGTTTAATATATTTATAGATGGGGTTGTAAAGGAAGTAAATGCTAGGGTGTTTGGGAGAGGGGTGGGATTAAATTATGGGGAATCAAATTCAAAATGGGAATTGACACAGTTACTTTTTGCTGATGATACTGTGCTTATGGGAGATTCTAAAGAAAAATTGCAAAGGTTAGTGGATGAGTTTGGGAATGTGTGTAAAGGTAGAAAGTTGAAAGTGAACATAGAAAAGAGTAAGGTGATGAGGGTGTCAAATGATTTAGATAAAGAAAAATTGGATATCAAATTGGGGAGGAGGAGTATGGAAGAAGTGAATGTTTTTAGATACTTGGGAGTTGACGTGTCGGCGGATGGATTTATGAAGGATGAGGTTAATCATAGAATTGATGAGGGAAAAAAGGTGAGTGGTGCGTTGAGGTATATGTGGAGTCAAAAAACGTTATCTATGGAGGCAAAGAAGGGAATGTATGGATGTGAAGCTTGGGTGGTAAATGCAGCAGCGAGGAGACGGTTGGAGGCAGTGGAGATGTCCTGTTTAAGGGCAATGTGTGGTGTAAATATTATGCAGAAAATTCGGAGTGTGGAAATTAGGAGAAGGTGTGGAGTTAATAAAAGTATTAGTCAGAGGGCAGAAGAGGGGTTGTTGAGGTGGTTTGGTCATTTAGAGAGAATGGATCAAAGTAGAATGACATGGAAAGCATATAAATCTATAGGGTCTATAGGGGAAGGAAGGCGGGGTAGGGGTCGTCCTCGAAAGGGTTGGAGAGAGGGGGTAAAGGAGGTTTTGTGGGTAAGGGGCTTGGACTTCCAGCAAGCGTGCGTGAGCGTGTTAGATAGGAGTGAATGGAGACGAATGGTACTTGGGACCTGACGATCTGTTGGAGTGTGAGCAGGGTAATATTTAGTGAAGGGATTCAGGGAAACCGGTTATTTTCATATAGTCGGACTTGAGTCCTGTAAATGGGAAGTACAATGCCTGCACTTTAAAGGAGGGGTTTGGGATATTGGCAGTTTGGAGGGATATGTTGTGTATCTTTATATGTGTATGCTTCTAGACTGTTGTATTCTGAGCACCTCTGCAAAAACAGTGATAATGTGCTAGTGTGGTGAAAGTGTTGAATGATGATGAAAGTATTTTCTTTTTGGGGATTTTATTTCTTTTTTGGGTCACCCTGCCTCGGTGGGAGACGGCCGACTTCTTGAAAAAAAAAACAAAAAAAAAAAAAAAAAAAAAAAAAAAAAAAAAAAAAAAAAAAAAAAAAATATATATATTTGTATTATATATATATATTTGTATTATATATATATATTTATATTTATATATATATATATTTATATTTATATATATATATACATATATATATATATATATATATATATATATATATATATATGCAAAACAACCACTCTGAAAGAATAGAGAAATTCCAAGCGCTTTCGTGACTACTCACATTATCAAGGAACTATGATAATGATAGTTCCTTGATAATGTGAGTAGTCACGAAAGCGCTTGGAATTTCTCTATTCTTTCAGAGTGGTTTGTTTTGCATATACATATATATATATATATATATATATATATATATATATATATATATATATATATATATATATATATATATATATATATATATGTATATATATATATAGGGGTGGTAGGAGAAAAATTTTCAAAGAGCTTCAGGGAGAACCTTGAGTTTTCCCCGAAGCAAGCTCATTCTTTTCTCTGAGGATGAGGATCCCCAGGACAGTTCCAGAGGTGGTACTGTATATAAATATATATATATATATATATATATATATATATATATATATATATATATATATATATATATATATATATGTATATATATATATATATATATATATATATATATATATATATATATATATATATATATATATATATATATATATATTTATATATATATTTATAGATAAAATACATTGACAAAACATTCACAAAAATACGATAGAAAGTAAAACAACATAGGTGACTCAGAGCTACATCTCGAATACTTCGTCCAGCTCCCCGGCGGTGGGCCGCGTGCCCAGAATGCTGCAGGCATTTCCTCTCTGCATTTCAACACTGAGTCTCTGAAAGAGGAAGCTGGTCGCCCTGTGGTCCTTGGTTTCTATGATGAGCTTTTCACCCAGCTCTATTAGGAACTTTAGAGCACACTTGCCCCATGCTCCAAGGGTCTCCGACCCTATTGGGATGAAGTTATAGCAAGGGGGAAAGTCTTCATATTTGCGGATCTTCTGGGTCTCCCTGTGGCTGGCATCTCCACCCCCTTCCACTACGGAGTATGGCAGGTAGGTGTCTGCTAATGTGGCGGCACATGTGTAGTCCCAGGCAATCTGCTTTCCATCCTTCCAAGGTAGCATAGTGGCTCCATCAGGACGCTTTTGACTTCCGTCTGACCTCTGCACTTGGGGTTCCCGTTGAGCTGGGCAACGGGCTGTGGCGAGGCTTCTCTTTATGATGTCAGTGACCTCCTCATGCCTGGCATACTTCCCTTCTGCTGTGTGACACACGAGACCATGAAGTCCGAATTGATCAGTTGTCGCCCTGCCGCAAATACACTTATGTTCGGTGAGGATGGGGGCGGCTAGGCGAAGAGCAACACCAATCCGAATGGCCTGTGGGTCTAGTCGAGTGCCCAAGAAGGAATTGGGAACAGCTAACAGGAAATCTCCTGAGTGTGGTGCCTTCACTGCCAGGAGACGAGCTTTGTCCTTTCCTGATACATAGACAAAACATTCACAAAAATACGATAGAAAGTAAAACAATATAGGTGACTCAGAGCTATATCTCGAATACTTCGTCCAGCTCCCCGGCGGTGGGCCGCGTGCCCAGAATGCTGCAGGCATTTCCTCTCTGGATTGCAACACTCAGTCTCTGAAAGAGGAAGCTGGTCGCCCTGTGGTCCTTGGTTTCTATGATGAGCTTTTCACCCAGCTCTATTAGGAACTTTAGAGCACACTTGCCCCATGCTCCAAGGGTCTCCGACCCTGTTGGGATGAAGTTATAGCAAGGGGAAGGTCTTCATATTTGCGGATCTTCTGGGTCTCCCTGTGGCTGGCAGCTCCACCCCCTTCCACTACGGAGTATGGCAAGTAGGTGTATATACATATATATATGTATATATATATATATATATATATATATATATATATATATATATATATATATACATATATATATATGTATATATATATATATATATATATATATATATATATATATATATATATATATATATATATATATATATATATATATATATATACTATATATATATATATATATACATATATATTCAAACAGCTCCGGGGAGAACCTTGAGTTTTCCCTGAGGTACATTTATTGTCTTCTCTGAGGATGAGGGTCCCCATTCCAGCTATAGAGGAAATGAGTGAGCTACTCAAGTCCCAATATGACTCAGTTTTTAGCAAGCCGCTAACCAGACTGAGAGTCGAAGATCAAAATAAATTTTTTATGAGAGAGCCACAAAATTTGATTAACACAAGCCTATCCGATGTTATCCTGACGCCAAATGACTTCGAACAGGCGATAAATGACATGCCCATGCACTCTGCCCCAGGGCCAGACTCATGGAACTCTGTGTTCATCAAGAACTGCAAGAAGCCCCTATCACGAGCCTTTTCCATCCTATGGAGAGGGAGCATGGACACGGGGGTCGTCCCACAGTTACTAAAAACAACAGACATAGCCCCACTCCACAAAGGGGGCAGTAAAGCAACAGCAAAGAACTACAGACCGATAGCACTAACATCCCATATCATAAAAATCTTTGAAAGGGTCCTAAGAAGCAAGATCACCACGCATCTCGAAACCCATCAGTTACACAACCCAGGGCAACATGGGTTTAGAACAGGTCGCTCCTGTCTGTCTCAACTATTGGACCACTACGACAAGGTCCTAAATGCACTAGAAGACAAAAAGAATGCAGATGTAATATATACAGACTTTGCAAAAGCCTTCGACAAGTGTGACCATGGCGTAATAGCGCACAAAATGCGTGCTAAAGGAATAACAGGAAAAGTCGGTCGATGGATCTATAATTTCCTCACTAACAGAACACAGAGAGTAGTCGTCAACAGAGTAAAGTCCGAGGCAGCTACGGTGAAAAGCTCTGTTCCACAAGGCACAGTACTCGCTCCCATCTTGTTCCTCATCCTTATATCCGACATAGACAAGGATGTCAGCCACAGCACCGTGTCTTCCTTTGCAGATGACACCCGAATCTGCATGACAGTGTCTTCCATTGCAGACACTGCAAAGCTCCAGGCAGACATCAACCAAATCTTTCAGTGGGCTGCAGAAAACAATATGAAGTTCAACGATGAGAAATTTCAATTACTCAGATATGGTAAACATGAGGAAATTAAATCTTCATCAGAGTACAAAACAAATTCTGGCCACAAAATAGAGCGAAACACCAACGTCAAAGACCTGGGAGTGATCATGTCGGAGGATCTCACCTTCAAGGACCATAACATTGTATCAATCGCATCTGCTAGAAAAATGACAGGATGGATAATGAGAACCTTCAAAACTAGGGAGGCCAAGCCCATGATGACACTCTTCAGGTCACTTGTTCTTTCTAGGCTGGAATATTGCTGCACACTAACAGCACCTTTCAAGGCAGGTGAAATTGCCGACCTAGAAAATGTACAGAGAACTTTCACGGCGCGCATAACGGAGATAAAACACCTCAATTATTGGGAGCGCTTGAGGTTCCTAAACCTGTATTCCCTGGAACGCAGGAGGGAGAGATACATGATTATATACACCTGGAAAATCCTAGAGGGACTAGTACCGAACTTGCACACGAAAATCACTCACTACGAAAGCAAAAGACTTGGCAGACGATGCACCATCCCCCCAATGAAAAGCAGGGGTGTCACTAGCACGTTAAGAGACCATACAATAAGTGTCAGGGGCCCGAGACTGTTCAACTGCCTCCCAGCACACATAAGGGGGATTACCAACAGACCCCTGGCAGTCTTCAAGCTGGCACTGGACAAGCACCTAAAGTCAGTTCCGGATCAGCCGGGCTGTAGCTCGTATGTTGGTTTGCGTGCAGCCAGCAGCAACAGCCTGGTTGATCAGGCTCTGATCCACCAGGAGGCCTGGTCTCAGACCGGGCCGCGGGGGCGTTGACCCCCGGAACTCTCTCCAGGTAAACTCCAGGTACTTCCCTATATATATATATATATATATATATATATATATATATATATATATATATATATATATATATATATATATATATATATATATAGATATATATATATATATAAAGAGAGAGAAAGAGAGAAAGAGAGAAAGAGAGAGAGAGAGAGAGAGAGAGAGAGAGAGAGAGAGAGAGAGAGAGAGAGAGAGAGAGAGAGAGAGAGAGAGAGAGAGAGAGAGAGAGAGAGAGAGAGAGAGATAGAGAGAGAGAGAGAGAGAGAGAGAGAGAGAGAGAGAGAGAGAGAAAGAGAGTAAATAGCTTGTCAATAAAGCTAGGGATCCTAACCTTGTCAAACCCATTTACCAAACACTGCACGCAGAATTTAACTCTGGCATCGTTACCGCTCTATGTACTCTACATGATTTCCTTACCGACAGCCCTACTGTTGATGCAGAAACTACTTTATTACACAAACTTTGATTATATTTTCCCTTTAGCAATCACCCTTGTCCTTAGTGACTCTGTCTCTTGCACATTACTGGTCGTTACTGGTGACTGATCCTTGCATGTTTCATGTTTAGCACATCTGAACCTGCAGTGCTGAAAGACCCTTGTGGGTTTAGAACTTAGATTTTGTGGGAAATATGTTTTCAGCCTCAGGTTTTTAGGTTTTCAACCAGTCATCCTAATGGAATCAGTAATTTTGAATGCATTTCGAAGTCACAACATATAATTTAATCAATTTTTGCTTTCTTCCCTTAATAGTTAATTAATATGACTCTAAAATAGTTCATTTTTTTAGATATTATTTAAGGGCTCTAGAAACATAGTGGATGACCTGGATAGGTTCATGTAGTTTGAGAAGTGATAGATCCTATCCAATGGGATCTAGTGAAAGGTTCGAATCTTAGAAAATGAAAATAATACAGTAATTATCAGCTTAATAATGTAGGCCAGTCAAACAGAATGCGAAAAAGATTTAGGAATATTGGTTTGCAGAAATATAATGGCAAGTCAACAGTGCACAGAGCTCGTATTAAGGTTAATAGAAATCCTGGCTTCAAGTCAAGAATTAAAAATAAGTGGAGACTCCTGGTTATATTTCATCTTTATAAGGCCTCATTTAAATTATTTTGTTAAGTGCTAATCCCGTAATAAATAAATGACGTAAATACTAGGGAAATAATAAAGAGAATGATGATCCTATGTATCAGAAGCCTTTCATCGAAGACAGACAGAAAGCAATGAATAAGTATTTATTCGAAAGACAGAACTGGGGGGATGTTATGAATAAAGTGTTTAAATGAATGGCATCAATAAATAAAGGGGATATAAATAACGTGATGGAAATGTTTAATAAAAACAGGATTCGAAGCAATGAATTCAACTTGGACAAACTTAGATTTGAAAAGATTATATTGAAGCACTGATTTGGCAACAGAGTTGCAAACGAGTAGAACAAACTCCAAATAACGACACTGGACAGGTATATGAGTTAGTGTAATTTAGCTGGAATTTGACTTGCCTTGCAAGAGCCGGTAGGCCTACTACAGTGCACTACTATTCTTGTTTTTTTTAAATATTTTTATCCCAAGTCTTAATGAGATTAAATTATTAATGACTCTCTCAATTCCTGCAAAAGAAAATGATATACATAACAAAGAAACAATATGCGTACTTCGATAGTTTCCCGACCATAAATGAGCCTTCCAAGATGTGAATCAAATTACAGCTACCATCTAAATATTTGGGTGATCAACTGCACTATAAGAAATCATATCTTCAATACTAGTTTGCAATGATCTGCCAACACGGCAAGGTTTGTCTTGAGATCAGGAAATAACACTCTCTTTTCTTGCTTTTGAACATCGGAAAATTAATAATTTCAATATTGATACTTTAAATTTTCATGAAAATAGTGGAGACTACAATTGTATTGAACATTTCTACAGTACTCGCACAAACTAACACTGGAGTCGTCATCGCATCCAGCACTTCCTTAAGGGATCTAACTAGGACAAAAGTGAAGCACCATGAACCAGTCACTGCAGGGGTTCACACTATACCCTGTGGAGGCTGTGACAGAATATATGTAGGTGAAACAGCAAGGAACCTCGAAACACGCCTCAATGAATACATTAATGCATGTAGTAACGATAACTTGAACAACGCCTGCGTACAAAACCGAAATTCCGCCATTCACATCATGAAATTCAACGACGCCCGACTTGTAACCAAATAACATAATTTCCGCAGACGTAGATGCTATGAATCATCATTAATTGCTGTTTCTAACATAATTTAGCAAAATAAAGGTAGCTTCATCATCTCTGAAGTATTAGCTGCTGAAACTATGTAAGAATATAAAGGAGGAAGAAGACTGAAACAGGCCTTCTCAAATCCAACCAGAAATATTTGCCCAACCTATTTTTATGCTACCCAATCTTTAATAATCTTTTTACCTATGCTCAAGTCGACTTTTTCTACCACATGTATCACTACTTTCACTACTACTACTACTACTGCTACTACTACTACTACTACTACTACTACTACTACTACTACTACTACTACTACTACTACTACTATTACTACTACTGCTGCTACTACTACTACCTCCACCAGTATTACAACTACTATACCTCACTGGAAGCTTATGTATACCATCTGTGTCCATGTATTGTTGACAACGGCTTGACAAAGCTCTTGGAGAGTGAAACGTTTCGTATGAAACATTTCTTATGTCATTCTTGTATAATTTAAAGATACCAGCACGTAACTTAAGCGAAATATAATTTCCTCTTTTATACACCATATTTTACTGCTATACAGAGCATAGTTATTTTATTCTCCTATGTTTCCATAAATAATAATTTGCAATATTGATGAGCACTAGACTATGCTAACATTTTAAATAATATCATTTTTAGTTAACCAGATGGTCGGCAAATATCAAATATTCTTTCCTAGAAATAAATTCCACTTAGGTTTGTTTATTTCCGATACAGACCTAATTAAAGAGCCATAAAATGATGCCACATATTAATGTTTGGAGCTAAATTAACTAAAGGTGTAAAAGTGATGGCTTTCCCTGGCCTCATGTTTACCCACCCTGTCCTCTGATCTCAGCTGCGGCTCTGAAGAACGAACATAAATGGCGCCTGAAACACACAGGAATTAAATAACCCCTCAGTCCACTACAAAAAAATCTACGCGACGTTTAATGAGATGGAAGGAAGTAAAATTCTGCTCAGTGAACTCCATCCTCAACGTCGAAAATTGCCTGAAAGCCTCGTTGATCACCGTTATCGTGGAACAAAAACCTAGAAACTACAACATATCATAAACGCCGGTATACAGGATACTTGACTAAGTTAGACCCAACCCACCTCCTAACACGGGAATAATGTAACCACTTGGGCTACTTAACACCATCTCAAAAATCCTCACTCCTTCTTTCGTCAGTCCGCTACCTGCCCAGTTCATCTCACTTTTATGAATATGTAGGTTGGTTTCTGTAGTAGGTTGGTAGACAGCAACCACCCAGGGAAGTACTACCGTCCTGCCAGATGACTGTGAAACAAAAACCTGTAACTGTTTTGCATGATGGTAGGATTGCTGGTTTTCTTTTTCTGTCTCATAAACACGCTAGATAACAGGGATATCTTGCTACTCCTACTTACACTTTGGTCACACTTCACAGACACGCACATGCATATATATATATACATACATCTAGGTTTTTCTCCTTATTCTAAATAGCTCTTGTTCTTTTTTTATTTCTTCTATTGTCCATGGGGAAGTGGAAAAGAATCTTTCCTCCGTAAGCCATGCGTGTCGTATGAGGCGACTAAAATGCCGGGAGCAATGGGCTAGTAACCCCTTCTCCTGTATACATTTACTAAAAAAGAGAAGAAGAAAAACTTTATAAAACTGGGTTGTTTAAATGTGCGTGGATGTAGTGCGGATGACAAGAAACAGATGATTGCTGATGTTATGAATGAAAAGAAGTTGGATGTCCTGGCTCTAAGCGAAACAAAGCTGAAGGGGGTAGGAGAGTTTCAGTGGGGGGAAATAAATGGGATTAAATCTGGAGTATCTGAGAGAGTTAGAGCAAAGGAAGGGGTAGCAGTAATGTTAAATGATCACTTATGGAAGGAGAAAAGAGAATATGAATGTGTAAATTCGAGAATTATGTGGATTAAAGTAAAGGTTGGATGCGAGAAGTGGGTCATAATAAGCGTGTATGCACCTGGAGAAGAGAGGAATGCAGAGGAGAGAGAGAGATTTTGGGAGATGTTAAGTGAATGTATAGGAGCCTTTGAACCAAGTGAGAGAGTAATTGTGGTAGGGGACCTGAATGCTAAAGTAGGAGAAACTTTTAGAGAGGGTGTGGTAGGTAAGTTTGGGGTGCCAGGTGTAAATGATAATGGGAGCCCTTTGATTGAACTTTGTATAGAAAGGGGTTTAGTTATAGGTAATACATATTTTAAGAAAAAGAGGATAAAAAAGTATACACGATATGATGTAGGGCGAAATGACAGTAGTTTGTTGGATTATGTATTGGTAGATAAAAGACTGTTGAGTAGACTTCAGGATGTACATGTTTATAGAGGGGCCACAGATATATCAGATCACTTTCTAGTTGTAGCTACACTGAGAGTAAAAGGTGGATGGGATACAAGGAGAATAGAAGCATCAGGGAAGAGAGAGGTGAAGGTTTATAAACTAAAAGAGGAGGCAGTTAGGGTAAGATATAAACAGCTATTGGAGGATAGATGGGCTAATGAGAGCATAGGCAATGGGGTCGAAGAGGAATGGGGTAGGTTTAAAAATGTAGTGTTAGAGTGTTCAGCAGAAGTTTGTGGTTACAGGAAAGTGGGTGCAGGAGGGAAGAGGAGCGATTGGTGGAATGATGATGTAAAGAGAGTAGTAAGGGAGAAAAAGTTAGCATATGAGAAGTTTTTACAAAGTAGAAGTGATGCAAGGAGGGAAGAGTATATGGAGAAAAAGAGAGAGGTTAAGAGAGTGGTGAAGCAATGTAAAAAGAGAGCAAATGAGAGAGTGGGTGAGCTGTTATCAACAAATTTTGTTGAAAATAAGAAAAAGTTTTGGAGTGAGATTAACAAGTTAAGGAAGCCTATAGAACAAATGGATTTGTCAGTTAAAAATAGGAGAGGAGGGTTATTAAATGGAGAGTTAGAGGTATTGGGAAGATGGAGGGAATATTTTGAGGAATTGTTAAATGTTGATGAAGATAGGGAAGCTGTGATTTCGTGTATAGGGCAAGGAGGAATAACATCTTGTAGGAGTGAGGAAGAGCCAGTTGTGAGTGTGGGGGAAGTTCGTGAGGCAGTAGGTAAAATGAAAGGGGGTAAGGCAGCCGGGATTGATGGGATAAAGATAGAAATGTTAAAAGCAGGTGGGGATATAGTTTTGGAGTGGTTGGTGCAATTATTTAATAAATGTATGGAAGAGGGTAAGGTACCTAGGGATTGGCAGAGAGCATGCATAGTTCCTTTGTATAAAGGCAAAGGGGATAAAAGAGAGTGCAAAAATTATAGGGGGATAAGTCTGTTGAGTGTACCTGGTAAAGTGTATGGTAGAGTTATAATTGAAAGAATTAAGAGTAAGACGGAGAATAGGATAGCAGATGAACAAGGAGGCTTTAGGAAAGGTAGGGGGTGTGTGGACCAGGTGTTTACAGTGAAACATATAAGTGAACAGTATTTAGATAAGGCTAAAGAGGTCTTTGTGGCATTTATGGATTTGGAAAAGGCGTATGACAGGGTGGATAGGGGGGGCAATGTGGCAGATGTTGCAAGTGTATGGTGTAGGAGGTAGGTTACTGAAAGCAGTGAAGAGTTTTTACGAGGATAGTGAGGCTCAAGTTAGAGTATGTAGGAAAGAGGGAAATTTTTTCCCAGTAAAAGTAGGCCTTAGACAAGGATGTGTGATGTCACCGTGGTTGTTTAATATATTTATAGATGGGGTTGTAAGAGAAGTAAATGCGAGGGTCTTGGCAAGAGGCGTGGAGTTAAAGATAAAGAATCACACACAAAGTGGGAGTTGTCACAGCTGCTGTTTGCTGATGACACTGTGCTCTTGGGAGATTCTGAAGAGAAGCTGCAGAGATTGGTGGATGAATTTGGTAAGGTGTGCAAAAGAAGAAAATTAAAGGTGAATACAGGAAAGAGTAAGGTTATGAGGATAACAAAAAGATTAGGTGATGAAAGATTGGATATCAGATTGGAGGGAGAGAGTATGGAGGAGGTGAATGTATTCAGATATTTGGGAGTGGACGTGTCAGCGGATGGGTCTATGAAAGATGAGGTGAATCATAGAATTGATGAATGAAAAAGAGTGAGTGGTGCACTTAGGAGTCTGTGGAGACAAAGAACTTTGTCCTTGGAGGCAAACAGGGGAATGTATGAGAGTATAGTTTTACCAACGCTCTTATATGGGTGTGAGGCGTGGGTGATGAATGTTGCAGCGAGGAGAAGGCTGGAGGCAGTGGAGATGTCATGTCTGAGGGCAATGTGTGGTGTGAATATAATGCAGAGAATTCGTAGTTTGGAAGTTAGGAGGAGGTGCGGGATTACCAAAACTGTTGTCCAGAGGGCTGAGGAAGGGTTGTTGAGGTGGTTCGGACATGTAGAGAGAATGGAGCGAAACAGAATGACTTCAAGAGTGTATCAGTCTGTAGTGGAAGGAAGGCGGGGTAGGGGTCGGCCTAGGAAGGGTTGGAGGGAGGGGGTAAAGGAGGTTTTGTGTGCCAGGGGCTTGGACTTCCAGCAGGCATGGGTGAGCGTGTTTGATAGGAGTGAATGGAGACAAATGGTTTTTAATACTTGACGTGCTGTTGGAGTGTGAGCAAAGTAACATTTATGAAGGGATTCAGGGAAACCGGCAGGCCGGACTTGAGTCCTGGAGATGGGAAGTACAGTGCCTGCACTCTGAAGGAGGGGTGTTAATGTTGCAGTTTAAAAACTGTAGTGTAAAGCACCCTTCTGGCAAGACAGTGATGGAGTGAATGATGGTGAAAGTTTTTCTTTTTCGGGCCACCCTGCCTTGGTGGGAATCGGCCAGTGTGATAATAAAAAAAAAAAAAAGATTTTCTTCGGATTTTTAACCCCGGAGGGTTAGCCACCCAGGATAACCCAAGAAAGTCAGTGCGTCATCTAGGACTGTCTGTCTTATTTCCATTGGGGTCCTCAGTCTTGTCCCCCAGGATGCGACCCACACCAGTCGACTAACACCCAGATACCTATTTGCTGCCAGGTGAACATGACAACAGGTGTAAGGAAACACGTCGAAATGATTCCACCCCGCTGGGAATCGAGCCCGGGCCCTCCGTGTGTGAAACCAGAGCTTTAGCCACCAGGCCACCGGGGCACCATTCTTAATACTTAGAGGTGATCAAAGTTCCAGGACTTTAAAGTTTTCTAATAAATATGTCTGAGTGTTTACTAATGTGCCTTTTTGCACCACTGTAGAATGACAATTATTTTTTAGAAATTGGACGAGACTGGAAGTGTTGAGATTGATGGGAAAGATTTATGATCTTCCATAACATTAAAGAGAAAGGAAAACTTGACATAAGCTTAGTTAATAATTTACCAAATCTTCTGAATTTTTTGTTGAATAGTAAAAAGAAATTTAGTATGATATCCCATAAGTATCATTAAGATCGCTTGAAAAACAAACATAAAAAAGACTGCTATAATAGTGTTGTAGTTTTACCTGCATGTGCATCATGGGTCGGCTCCTCTTCACTTATTAAGCACAACTTTGGTTGCATCAGCAGTATCCTATTATCGTCAATATCTCCCCAGCATTTTTTGAGTATTCTTAAAAGTATCGTAATCAAAATTGTAAACTTGCAGATACGACCGTAACAAAAATCGAAGAATAATGAAAGACATGTTAAAGCATTTATATTCCTTTGAAGAATTATATCAGATATTAATATGAAATATTTTTTTATTTTTGTCAACCAGACAAACCCATCAGATACACAGGCCCCATAAAGGTAGTTATTTTCAGCGACTTCTCTAAATGCAACTAAAGGTTAACCGCTTCTATAACACCGTTGCCATGTATTTAGATGCTTACTTGACTGTTATACCTAAGGTATAAAGGAGTTATTATTCGGAAATTCTTCATAATTCGCCTATTTTGCTCCTCATTAAGGAATGTGTTAAAGTAATTAATAAGTTTCACAAATGTCCAAAGCACGATACCTAACTCACGGATCATTTTTGATAACAATACTTATTAACAATAGAATGTCATGAATTAAAATGTACCAGAATGGAAGAGTAAGTCATAATGTTTAATAGTAAAAGACAATTAGAGCAGAAAAAACTTTATTAGAAGTTTGCTCTAAATATTTCACTCATACGTGTATTGTCAGAACTGTTGCAACAGGAGTGCATCATGATGGAACATACGATGACACATAAAGTTAAATACAAAAGATTGATGAGTCAGGTATTACAAAATTGTCTTGTGAATATATAGATGCAACATTCCCAGAATATAGTGTCTTGCAATATATGTACATGAATCTATACACATTTTGGAATACAGAAATGTATGGCCTACAAATACTAAATGTATGTTGCATTTAAGAGGAGATTGATTTGTATTAAATTTCTGCGCTTATTCCCAACTTTCTATCAGTTATTTTCTAGAATGCAAACTTACCATTAGCAGGTCTGTGCTAGGTAGGCGCTCCATTGGTGTAACCCATATCCTAGGTAATCTCCTTATATCCAGAGTGCTACTAATAATATAGCAATCGTATCCAAATAAATATGGCGACAAAGACAACCATTATTTTCTTAGGCTCGTTTATTAACCTTGGCAAACACATTTTAGATATTTATGGTGACTGATAATCATACCAGTGGTGTATATAGATACCTTCAAAAGGGATATCGTCACTCTTAAAAAGGGTTTTGGTATAATAAAAATCTTGGCTGCACTTCCTTCCCTTGGACGAAGTATCATTACGTCATATTTCCCAGGCACTGTATGACCAGTGTTGAAGATGAATAAGACACACAGACAACACTCGGGTATCTTTGGTGTGGAGACATTTCGACAAACAGTGGCGTCATCAACCCAATAATACCAGTAGTTGGAGAAACTTCACGATATAGATGCCTATGTGTTGTACGTGTATCTTAGTCATCTTGTTCTTTTATATGCCAGTTCTATTACAATTCATATGCAGTATGTGAATGGTAATCGGAATTCATATGCTATAGTTGTTTAAGACTATGATGATTTTGGTAAACTCAACCTTAGTAAACAGGGAAAGATTATCATTCATATCTTAGGTGACTATAGTGTCCTACTCAGCAACAGTCTAGGTGACCGGAGAGAGAACTCCACTGTATACTTTAATTACATAGACAACCGTATGTGGCCATAAGGTTTTCATAAACAAAAATATTGGTGGCTAAGCCACATTATTAAACATAACACTGAAGGCATCGATACTCTTGCTTGCCTATCCTAAGTATATAAAGCAGCTCATTCTAAATCACTTTATTATTGTTATTACTAATTTGCTATCCATTTGAATTGTTTATAAGTTGAATGTCAGGAACAGTTAATTAGTTAATGATTAACTGATCAAAGCTTCAAATAAGTTCAAAAGTCACCAGTGAACAGCATCTCCGTCTACAATTTATTAGTCTATAGTTTCTTTGTCTATAGATCATCTGTCTATAGTTTACCTGTCTACAGTTTGTGTCTATAGCTCAATTGTCTGTAGTTTACCTGTCCATATCTCACCTATCTTTAGTTTACCTGTATATTTTCCACCAGCCTATAACTCACTGGTCTGCTTAATTAGAGGTCACTAGTCTATGACTCACCTATAATTTACAAATCAATATTTCACTAGTCTGTGGTTCATCGGTCCATCAACATGTCCATAATTTGTCAGTCTATAGTTCATTTGTTTTTTCGTTAACCCCCACAAGAGTTCACTTCCCATCAATACAGTCATCTACACTTAACATGCCTCCCGTTTATAGTTAAAGTTTACCATTCTATAGCTCACCCGTCCTATTATTTTACCGGCTTATAATTCAAGTGTCTATAATTTACTAGTCTACAGTGCGCCCATTTGAAGTTCACTGCTATATAGTTCACCTGTCTAAAGTTCACCTGTATAGACGAGTAAGACAGTTGCAATACCCAGGTTATATGCATGAGCCATATCCATCAAATTGTCGGTGTGGAACACAGTTGTTCTAATTTGCTTTAGGTCATTTGTCAACTAATGTTCTAGAGGCACTGCTTACAACAGCAATCAGCCACAAATTGTTCATGCATATATATAAATATAAATAAATATATATATATATATATATATATATATATATATATATATATATATATATATATATATATATATATATATATATATATATATATATATATATATATATATATATATATATATATATATATATATATATATATATATATATATATATATATATATATATATATATATATACACTATACATAAACTTTCGTTTTTCTTTTTAGGTTGCCCATACCTCGGCGGGAGACGGCCAGTGCGTTGAAAAAAAATATGAAACATTACTGCGCCTGGCCGGGAATCGAACCTCTCGATACTTTAGCACATCTACCGAGTAGCAAGCCAAAATTCCGAGACACCCTAGACTACTCATCCATCAACGTCACATTGATGGATGAGGAGTCTAGGGCGTTTCAGATTTTTGGCAGACAACACGGGTGATGTGTAAAAGTACTGAGGGTTCAATTCCCGGCTGGTATTATTATTGTTATTTGCTTAGACTCACTTGATCGTGGATGCATTAAGTAGTAGACTCTTAGGCAGAACGGTTGGTCCCGCTATGACCAACTCTTGGGCTCAAGATTTTTCCGACTTATATTACATTTTTCATTGAAATGAAATTCAATTTTAGTTTTCCAGTAGTATATTAATATGATTCGCTGGATCAAATTAACACGTATCATAATAGACTTACATGATCCCTCTCATAATCACTTTTACACACGAGGAATACTCACCTCTCACTCTAATCTTGACCTTATTTGTATGTAAGAAGAGTCGCTTGACTAAGTCGTTACTAAGGTTAACATGTAAAAGATTTATTATTCAATTTCACTACATGCTAAAAGGTGTAAACTAATATACATTAAAAATCCTTTATTATTTAAAGAAAGAGCAATAATTATAAACAGTGGTATATGCTACAAACTCCCACAAGTGCTGCTCCTGGTTCTAAATCGATAAGCAAGACAAGACTCGCCCTACACACAAGTGTGTGCAGTTTGTAATTTTGGGTGGATGTATGATTTTTTAGTGACTGAGTTGCAATTCTTTATGTTCATGATGTAATGTTTTTGGTGAGTGATGTAATTTTAATGAACATGATTCAAGTTATGAAATTTTTGTTCAGGGTCTAGAGAAAACTCGTGGATAAAATGATAATTTTTGGATTGGTGATTAGAGATTTATGTAAATTTTTTGTGTTTGTATCGTTATTTTGGTGACTGTAAAGTAGTTTTGGGTCTAGTTGAATGTGATTTCAGTAATGGAATAGTGTAAAAGTTTGGTGATTAGAGATGATTACAAAGACTGGTGGTTGAGGGAACTTCAAATAGTCCGAAGCTGCAAATTTAGTGGGATGGTGTGATTTAAGATTGATAGCTGTAATTTTTAATTACGATTGTATGTATTTTTTTTATTTTGACTGGACGTGTGATTTTTGGTGATTGAATTGTAATTTTGGGTGGT
>NC_091362.1:775719-830204 GCF_038502225.1 Cherax quadricarinatus
TAAACAGCTATTGGAGGATAGATGGGCTAATGAGAGCATAGGCAATGGGGTCGAAGAGGTATAGGGTAGGTTTAAAAATCTAGTGTTAGAAGTATTCAGCAGAAGTTTGTGGTTACAGGAAAGTGGGTGCAGGAGAGAAGAGGAGCGATTGGTGGAATGATGATGTAAAGAGAGTAGTAAGGGAGAAAAAGTTAGCATATGAGAAGTTTTTACTAAGTAGAAGTGATGCAAGGAGGAAAGAGTATATGGAAAAAAAGAGAGAGGTTAAGAGAGTGGTGAAGCAATGTAAAAAGAGACCAAATGAGAGAGTGGGTGAGATGTTATCAGCAAATTTTGTTGAAAATAAGAAAAAGTTTTCGAGTGAGATTAACAAGTTAAGGAAGCCTAGAGAACAAATGGATTTGTCAATTAAAAATAGGAGAGGAGAGTTATTAAATGGAGAGTTAGAGGTATTTGGAAGATGGAGGGAATATTTTGAGGAATTGTTAAATGTTGATGAAGATAGGGAAGCTGTGATTTTGTGTATAGGGAAAGGAGGAATAACACCTTGTAGGAGTGAGGAAGAGCCAGTTGTGAGTGTGGGGGAAGTTCGTGAGGCAGTAGGTAAAATGAAAGGGGGTAAGGCAGCCAGGATTGATGGGATAAAGATAGAAATGGTAAAAGCAGGTGGGGATATAGTTTTGGAGTGGTTGGTGCAATTATTTAATAAATGTATGGAAGAGGATAAGGTACGTAGGGATTGGCAGAGAGCATGCATAGTTCCTTTGTATAAAGGCAAAGGGGACAAAAGAGAGTGCAAAAATTATAGGGGGATAAGTCTGTTTAGTATACCTGGTAAAGTGTATGATAGAGTTATTATTGAAAGAATTAAGAGTAAGACCGAGAATAGGATAGCAGATGAACAAGGAGGCTTTAGGAAAGGTAGGGGGTGTGTGGATCAGGTGTTTACAGTGAAACATATAAGTGAACAGTATTTAGATAAGGCAAGAGGTTTTAGTGGCATTTATGGATTTGAAAAAGGAGTATGACAGGGTGGATAGGGGGCCAATGTGGCAGATGTTGCAGGTGTATGGTATAGGAGGTAGGTTACTGAAAGCAGTGAAGAGTTTTTACGAGGATAGTGAGGCTGAAGTTAGAGTATGTAGGAAAGAGGGAGATTATTTCCCAGTAAAAGTAGGCCTTAGACAAGGATGTGTGATGTCACCGTGGTTGTTTAATATATTTATAGATGGGGTTGTAAGAGAAGTAAATGCGAGGGTCTTGGCAAGAGGCGTGGAGTTAAAAGATAGAGAATCACACATAAAGTGGGAGTTGTCACAGTTGCTCTTTGCTGATGACACTGTGCTCTTGGGAGATTCTGAAGAGAAATTGCAGAGGTTGGTGGATGAATTTGGTAGGGTATGCAAAAGAAGAAAATTAACAGTGAATACAGGAAAGAGTAAGGTTATGAGGATAACAAAAAGATTAGGTGATGAAAGATTGGATATCAGATTGGAGGGAGAGAGTATGGAGGAGGTGAATGTATTCAGATATTTGGGAGTGGACGTGTCAGCGGATGGGTCTATGAAAGACGAGGTGAATCATAGAATTGATGAGGGGAAAAGATTGAACGGTGCACTTATGAGTCTGTGGAGACTAAGAACTTTGTCCTTGGAGGCAAAGAGGGGAATATATGAGAGTATAGTTTTACCAATGCTCTTATATGGGTGTGAAGCATGGGTGATGAATGTTGCAGCGAGGAGAAGGCTGGAGGCAGTGGAGATGTCATGTCTGAGGGCAATGTGTGGTGTGAATATAATGCAGAGAATTCGTAGTTTGGAAGTTAGGAGGAGGTGCTGGATTACCAAAACTGTTGTCCAGAGGGCTGAGGAAGGGTTGTTGAGGTGGATCGGACATGTAGAGAGAATGGAGCGAAACAGAATGACTTCAAGAGTGTATCAGTCTGTAGTGGAAGGAAGGCGGGGTAGGGGTCGGCCTAGGAAAGGTTGGAGGGAGGGGGTAAAGGAGGTTTTGTGTGCGAGGGGCTTGGACTTCCAGCAGGCATGCATGAGCGTGTTTGATAGGAGTGAATGGAGACAAATGGTTTTTAATACTTGACGTGCTGTTGGAGTGTGAGCAAAGTAAGATTTATGAAGGGGTTCAGGGAAACCGGCAGGCCGGACTTGAGTCCTGGAGATGGGAAGTACAGTGTCTGCACTCTGAAGGAGGGGTGTTAATGTTGCAGTTTAAAAACTGTAGTGTAAAGCACCCTTCTGGCAAGACAGTGATGAAGTGAATGATGGTGAAAGTTTTTCTTTTTCGGGCCACCCTGCCTTGGTGGGAATCGGCCGGTGTGATAATAAAAAAAAAAAAAAATAAATATATATATATATATATATATATATATATATGTACATATATATATATATATATATCTCCTCACAAGGTGTCTTACTATGCCAAGACTCACTTACTTCTTGAGGTGTGCACCCTCTTTTGACAACCCAACACTCGATGAATATGACGCACACCTGAGATCAACTTTTAAGAAGGCACTGAACCTGTCACTAGAGGATGAGCAATGGGATCAGGCAACCCTCCCAGTGCGACTGGGAGGTATAGGGGTGCGTAAAGCAACGCATGTTGCTTTACCTGCTTTTCTGTCTTCGTGTTTGGCTTCCAGTGCATTAGTCAAGAAGATAGTGCCCGAACGCTTGAGAGACTTGGTAGGAGCTCAAGACCCCAGGTTTACTGAAGCAGCAATTCGGTGGGACACCCTTACAGACTCCTCCAGTAGACCAGCTCCTCCCAAACAGCACAAAGAGTCCCACTGGGACAAACCGATCATGGAAAAAATCGCCAACACAATGCTCTCCAATGCTTCAGGAAAGAACAAAGCTCGTCTCCTGGCAGTGAAGGCACCACACTCAGGAGATTTCCTGTTAGCTGTTCCCAATTCCTCCCTGGGCACCCGTCTCGACCCACAGGCCATTCGGATTGGTGTTGCTCTTCGCCTAGCCGCCCCCATCCTCACCGAACATAGGTGTATTTGCGGCAGGGCGACAGCTGATCAATTCGGACTCCATGGTCTCGTGTGTCACACAGCAGAAGGGAAGTATGCCAGACATGAGGAGATCAATGACATAATAAAGAGAAGCCTCGCCACAGCCCGTTGCCCAGCTCAACGGGAACCCCAAGTACAGAGGTCTGATGGAAGTCAAAAGCGTCCTGATGGAGCCACTATGCTACCCTGGAAGGATGGAAAGCAGATTGCCTGGGACTACACCTGTGCTGCCACATTGGCAGACACCTACTTGCCATACTCTGTAGTGGAAGGGGGTGGAGCTGCCAGCCACAGGGAGACCCAGAAGATCCGAAAATATGAAGACCTTCCCCCTTGCTATAACTTCATTCCAATAGGGTCGGAGACCCTTGGAGCATGGGGCAAGTGTGCTCTAAAGTTCCTCAAAGAGCTGGGTGAAAAGCTCATCATAGAAACCAAGGACCACAGGGCGACCAGCTTCCTCTTTCAGAGACTCAGTGTTGCGATCCAGAGAGGAAATGCCTGCAGCATTCTGGGCACGCGGCCCACCGCAGGGGAGCTGGACGAAGTATTCGAGATGTAGCTCTGAGTTACCTATGTTGTTTTACTTTGTATCATATTTTTGTGAATGTTTCGTCTATATATATACATATATATATATATATATATATATATATATATATATATATATATATATATATATATATATATATATATGTATATATATATATATATATATATATATATATATATATATATATATATATGTATATATATAAATATATACATATATATATATATATATATATATATATATATATATATATATATATATATATATATATATATATATATATATATAAATATATATATAAACACGCTAGATAACAGGGATATCTTGCTACTCCAACTTACACTTTGGTCACGCTTAACAGACACGCACTTGCATATATATATACATACATCTAGGTTTTTCTCCTTTTTCTAAATAGCTCTTGTTCTTCTTTATTTCTTCTATTGTCCATGGGGAAGTGGAAAAGAATCTTTCCTCCGTAAGCCATGCGTGTCGTATGAGGCGACTAAAATGCCGGGAGCAATGGGCTAGTAACCCCTTCTCCTGTAGACATTTACTAAAAAAGAGAAGAAGAAAAACTTTATAAAACTGGGATGCTTAAATGTGCGTGGATGTAGTGCGGATGACAAGAAACAGATGATTGCTGATGTTATGAATGAAAAGAAGTTGGATGTCCTGGCCCTAAGCGAAACAAAGCTGAAGGGGGTAGGGGAGTTTCAGTGGGGGGAAATAAATGGGATTAAATCTGGAGTATCTGAGAGAGTTAGAGCAAAGGAAGGGGTAGCAGTAATGTTGAATGATCAGTTATGGAAGGAGAAAAGAGAATATGAATGTGTAAATTCAACAATTATGTGGATTAAAGTAAAGGTTGGATGCGAGAAGTGGGTTATAATAAGCGTGTATGCACCTGGAGAAGAGAGGAATGCAGAGGAGAGAGAGAGATTTTGGGAGATGTTAAGTGAATGTATAGGAGCCTTTGAACCAAGTGAGAGAGTAATTGTGGTAGGGGACCTGAATGCTAAAGTAGGAGAAACTTTTAGAGAGGGTGTGGTAGGTAAGTTTGGGGTGCCAGGTGTAAATGATAATGGGAGCCCTTTGATTGAACTTTGTATAGAAAGGGGTTTAGTTATAGGTAATACATATTTTAAGAAAAAGAGGATAAATAAGTATACAAGATATGATGTAGGGCGAAATGACAGTAGTTTGTTGGATTATGTATTGGTAGATAAAAGACTGTTGAGTAGACTTCAGGATGTACATGTTTATAGAGGGGCCACAGATATATCAGATCACTTTCTAGTTGTAGCTACACTGAGAGTAAAAGGTAGATGGGATACAAGGAGAATAGAAGCATCAGGGAAGAGAGAGGTGAAGGTTTATAAACTAAAAGAGGAGGCAGTTAGGGTAAGATAAAAACAGCTATTGGAGGATAGATGGGCTAATGAGAGCATAGGCAAAGGGGTCGAAGAGGTATGGGGTAGGGTTAAAAATGTAGTGTTAGAGTGTTCAGCAGAAGTTTGTGGTTACAGGAAAGTGGGTGCGGGACGGAAGAGGAGCGATTGGTGGAATGATTATGTAAAGAGAGTAGTAAGGGAGAAAAAGTTAGCATATGAGAAGTTTTTACAAAGTAGAAGTGATGCAAGGAGGGAAGAGTATATGGAGAAAAAGAGAGAGGTTAAGAGAGTGGTGAAGCAATGTAAAAAGAGAGCAAATGAGAGAGTGGGTGAGATGTTATCAACAAATTTTTTTGAAAATAAGAAAAAGTTTTGGAGTGAGATTAACAAGTTAAGAAAGCCTAGAGAACAAATGGATTTGCCAGTTAAAAATAGGAGAGGAGAGTTATTAAATGGAGAGTTAGAGGTATTGGGAAGATGGAGGGAATATTTTGAGGAATTGTTAAATGTTGATGAAGATAGGGAAGCTGTGATTTCGTGTATAGGAAAAGGAGGAATAACATCTTGTAGGAGTGTGGAAGAGCCAGTTGTGAGTGTAGGGGAAGTTCGTGAGGCAGTAGGTAAAATGAAAGGGGGTAAGGCAGCCGGGATTGATGGGGTAAAGATAGAAATGTTAAAAGCAGGTGGGGATATAGTTTTGGAGTGGTTGGTGCAATTATTTAATAAATGTATGGAAGAGGGTAAGGTACCTAGGGATTGGCAGAGAGCATGCATAGTTCCTTTGTATAAAGGCAAAGGGGATAAAAGAGAGTGCAAAAATTATAGGGGGATAAGTCTGCTGAGTATACCTGGTAAAGTGTATGGTAGAGTTATTATTGAAAGAATTAAGAGTAAGACGGAGAATAGGATAGCAGATGAACAAGGAGGCTTTAGGAAAGGTGGGGGGTGTGTGGACCAGGTGTTTACAGTGAAACATATAAGTGAACAGTATTTAGATAAGGCTAAAGAGGTCTTTGTGGCATTTATGGATTTGGAAAAGGCGTATGACAGGGTGGATAGGGGGGCAATGTGGCAGATGTTGCAAGTGTATGGTGTAGGAGGTAGGTTACTGAAAGCAGTGAAGAGTTTTTACGAGGATAGTGAGGCTCAAGTTAGAGTATGTAGGAAAGAGGGAAATTATTTCCCAGTAAAAGTAGGCCTTAGACAAGGATGTGTGATGTCACCGTGGTTGTTTAATATATTTATAGATGGGGTTGTAAGAGAAGTAAATGCGAGGGTCTTGGCAAGAGGCGTGGAGTTAAAAGATAAAGAATCACACACAAAGTGGGAGTTGTCACAGCTGCTGTTTGCTGATGACACTGTGCTCTTGGGAGATTCTGAAGAGAAGTTGCAGAGATTGGTGGATGAATTTGGTAGGGTGTGCAAAAGAAGAAAATTAAAGGTGTATACAGGAAAGAGTAAGGTTATGAGGATAACAAAAAGATTAGGTGATGAAAGATTGAATATCAGATTGGAGGGAGAGAGTATGGAGGAGGTAAATGTATTCAGATATTTGGGAGTGGACGTGTCAGCGGATGGGTCTATGAAAGATGAGGTGAATCATAGAATTGATGAGGGGAAAAGAGTGAGTGGTGCACTTAGGAGTCTGTGGAGACAAAAAACTTTGTCCTTGGAGGCAAAGAGGGGAATATATGAGAGTATAGTTTTACCAACGCTCTTATATGGGTGTGAAGCATGGGTGATGAATGTTGCATCGAGGAGAAGGCTGGAGGCAGTGGAGATGTCATGTCTGAGAGCAATGTGTGGTGTGAATATAATGCAGAGAATTCGTAGTTTGGAAGTTAGGAGGAGGTGCGGGATTACCAAAACTGTTGTCCAGAGGGCTGAGGAAGGGTTGTTGAGGTGGTTCGGACATGTAGAGAGAATGGAGCGAAACAGAATGACTTCAAGAGTGTATCAGTCTGTAGTGGAAGGAAGGCGGGGTAGGGGTCGGCCTAGGAAAGGTTGGAGAGAGGGGGTAAAGGAGGTTTTGTGTGCGAGGGGCTTGGACTTCCAGCAGGCATGCGTGAGCGTGTTTGATAGGAGTGAATGGAGACAAATGGTTTTTAATACTTGACGTGCTGTTGGAGTGTGAGCAAAGTAACATTTATGAAGGGGTTCAGGGAAACCGGCAGGCCGGACTTGAGTCCTGGAGATGGGAAGTACAGTGCCTGCACTCTGAAGGAGGGGTGTTAATGTTGCAGTTTAAAAACTGTAGTGTAAAGCACCCTTTTGGCAAGACAGTGATGGAGTGAATGATGGTGAAAGTTTTTCTTTTTCGGGCCACCCTGCCTTGGTGGGAATCGGCCAGTGTGATAATAATAATAATAATATATATATATATATATATTTATATATATATATATATATATATATATATATATATATATATATATATATATATATATATATATATATATATATATATATATATATATATATATATATATATGTATATGTATATGCTCTAAGATCACAGTAAACAGGTGATATCACAATATGTGGAACAACCACTCTGAAAAAATAGCGAAATTCCAAGCGCATTTGTGACTTCTCACATTATCAAGGAACTATAAAATAAAAGGTTAACAGGAAGGCATGTAAGGACAAGACTACACCTCACTGCCACCCTACAAGAACACCTGACTTTTTATGATGATGTAGGTATGTAGTCAGTGATCCGTGAAACACAGCTTATATTCTACCCAAAAATTTGTCTAATGCACCTTAAGTTTTTCCAGAATTTTATTAATTATAAATGAATAAAATTTATAAAAACCAAAACAAATATTCATATTATTTTCAAAACTACTTTTTTATGTAATATTCCATAATATTCCTGTGGACCATGGACTTGCTTGAAAAAACTTTCTCAGCCTTTTTAAAATTAACTGGATGGTTCAAATCTCTCACTTGAAAAAGCATAACATTAGAATCTTGTCCACTTCTAATGCTTTATTTGTATTGTTTTAGCCTAAGTTCAACACTTTTACTAGTTTGACCGTAATAAACTTATCACATCAGTTTATTACGGGGGGATTTTCTATCGAAACTTTTTGAACTCTGTCAAGATTTTAAATACAACTTTGATGTTAAAATTGTTAAGTAGAGACGGCATGTCAACTAAGTTTTCATGGTAAGGGAGAACCAATATATTTTTAGTTGAATAGGGTTAGTTGTCTCTTTTTGAGTTGTGAAAAATATTTCTAGCTATTTTAAAGGACTTCCTAGTTAAATTTCCTGGGTATTTTAAATCATTAGCAATTTCATAAATTTTGGAGATTTCTTCATCTACGAACTCTTGATTATAAATACGTAAAGCTCTCAAAAACATTTATGAGAATACCGTCAGTTTAACTCTATTTTGATGTGTAGAATAATATTATACATAGGAACAGTTATTTGTCGGATTTATGTAAATTTTAAATTTAAAATCATGGTTACTCTTAATAATTAAAACATCTAGGAAAGGCAATGAGTTATTTTTTCGAACTCTACAGTAAAATTTATAGAATGAGCTAAGCTATTTAATTTAACAAGGTAATGGTTTATATCTACATTCTTAGGTATAAGAGACAAAATATCATTAACATATCTAAACCACTTAGATCTATTAGGAAGGATTGTGTTAATCAATAAACTTTCACATGAATGGTATACAATACCGACAAAATGAAGATTAGACACATGTGCGACATCTGGGTGCCTTTAATTGTAGACGTTTTGCCAACCAGTGGCTTTATCAAAACAGTCTCTAGGACATAACTTGAAGACAGTAGAACTATTAAAAAACGTTGAGGTACTCTGTCCCTCAACTTTGGTGTGTAGAGCACCGTAGTTGAAGAGACTCTGGAAGAGATTCCCCACTGGGGAATCCCGCCTGTCTGTGACTATGCCCTCGTCTGCTATCCATCCCTATCCACTGACGCCTATTTAGGTGCCAGCCTCGTTGTTTGTGCTCCAGAATCCTTCAGCTACGGTGCTCTACACACCAACTCCAAGGCTGACGGACTGATTACCTCATCTTTTGTATATAGTTCTACTGTCTTCAAATTATGTCCTAGAATCTGTATTGATGAAGCAACTGGTTGGTGAAACGTCTATAATTACAGGTACCCAGATATGAAAGTTAAGACACATGTGCAACATCTGGATATCTTTATTGTAGACGTTTCGCCATCCAGTGCCTTTATCAATACAGATTCTAGGACATAATTGGAAGACAGTAGAACTATATACAAAAGATGAGGTAATCAGTCCCTCAGCCTTGGAGTTAGTGTTCATAGCATCGTGGTGGAGGAGAATCTGGAGCAAAGGCAAGAAGACTGGCGGTTATATAGGCGTCAGTGTATCAGGACGTGCAGGAGACGAGGGCATAGTCACTGGTAGGCGGGATTCCCCAGTGGAAGTAGGTCCTTCCCAAAGAGTTGGGTTAGTTGTAGCAGCCGTGAAGAAGGTCTTGTAGATGTCCTCTGAACCAAGATTCCATGATGTTGCAGTGTCTGACAAGTTGTGCAAGAAAGGTATAAAATACCGACAATATGAAAGTTAAGACATGTGCAACATCTGGATATCTAGATGTTGCACATGTGTCTTAACTTTCATATTGTCGGTATTTTATACCTTTCTTGCACAACAGGTACCCAGATAAAAACATAAGAAAGAAGGAACACTGCAGCAGGCTTACTGGCCCATGCGAGGCAGGTCCAAGTCTCCTACCGGCTTAAGCCAATGCCCCAACCTAGTCAGGTCAGGTCACATTCACCAAAGGAACACTGCAACTGACCTAGTAGTACAAGCTAATCAGGTCCAACTCAAACCCACCCACACCCACTCATGTATTTATCTAACCTACCTTTAAAACTACACAACGTTTTAGCCTCTTTAACTGTACTTGGGAGTTTGTTCCACTCATCCACAACTCTATTACCAAACCAGTGCTTTCCTATATCCTTCCTGAATCTGAATTTATTCAACTTAAAACCATTGCTACGAGTCCTGTCTAGGCTAGATATTTTCAGCACGTTATTTACATCACCTTTATTTATTCCCGTCTTCCATTTATACGCTTCAATCATATCCCTCCTGGTTCTACGCCTTTCTAGAGAGTGCATATTCAGAGCCCCCAGTCTATCCTCATAGGGAAGATTTCTGATACATTGGATCAACTTTGTCATCCTCCTTTGTATGTTTTCCAGAGCATTTATATCCATTCTGTAATACGGTGACCAAAACTGTGCAGCATAATCTAAATGAGGCCTAACCAAGGATGTATAGAGTTGAAGAACAACCTGAGGACTCCTATTATTTATGCTTCTTGATATGAAGCCAAGGATTCTGTTAGCTTTATTGCGAACACTTATGCACTGTTGTCTTGGTTCCAGATTACTGCTAACCAGAACTCCTAAATCTTTTTCGCAATCCGTTATATTAAGATCTACATTATTTAGTTCATATGTGGCATGGTTATTTTCCTGTCCAACATTTAGAACTTTGCATTTGTCTATATTAAACTGCATCTGCCACTTCTCCGACCACTGCATCAGTCTATTCAAATCACCCTGGAGTGCTCTAATGTCCTCGACAGAATGAATTCGACGGCCTATTTTGGTGTCATCGGCAAACTTCCTTATGTAGCTCTTTATGCCCTCATCTATGTCGTTTATGTAGATTGTGAACAACAGGGGGCCTAACACTAACCCCTGTGGAACACCGCTCGTGACGCTTCCCCACTCTGATTTCTCCCCATTTATTCAAGCTCTCTGCTGCCTATTTGTCAACCATGCCTCTATCCAGGAAAAAATTTCTCCTCCTATTCCATGTGCCTTAATTTTCCTCAAAAGTCTCTGATGTGGGACCCTGTCAAAAGCCTTACTGAAGTCCACATACACAATATCATACTCATTACCATGATCTACCTACCACCTTAGTGAAAAAAGTTAATAAATTCGTAAGGCAGGAACGCCACTTTGTAAAACCATGCTTAGATTCGTTGATTAATTTATGCTTTTCAAAGTGGCTATGAACTGCCTTGGCAATTATTGATTCCATAAATTTTCCCACTATAGAGGTTAGACTTATTGGTCTATAGTTCGAAGCTAAGGACCTGTCGCCTGCTTTGAAAATAGGTATCAGATTTGCCATTTTCCACTTATCTGGCACCATGCCAGTCTGTAGTGATATGTTGAAAAGATTAGCCAGCGGTTTGCTAAGCTCCCCTTGCATACAGGGCCTGGGGATTTGTTAGGTTTTAATTTATCTATTTGCCTAAGGACCATGTCACTTGTGACCCTAATCGAGCATAGTTTATCATCATCCTGTTCTACATAATTTATTATTTCTGGAATATCGCTAGTATCTTCCTGTGTAAAAACTGAGAGGAAGTATGTGTTAAAATTTCTACACATTTCCTTATCACTGTCCGTGAGCTGACCCGAGTAACTTTTGAGTGGGCCTATCTTGTCCCTGATCTTACTTCTGTATACCTGAAAAAATCCTTTTGAGTTAGTCTTCGACTCTCTTGCAACTTTAACCTCATAATCTCTTTTTGCTTTTCTTATTCCTTTTTATATTTCTCTCTTTAACGGAATATATTGATTTCTTAATTGAACCTCATCTCTTTTGATTTGCCTATACATGCCTCTCTTTTGACCAATGAGATGTTTAATTTATTTTTCATCTATTTAGGATCATTTTTACTTGATCTGATTTCCCTATTTGGAACATTAGTTGTCAGAGCAGCTAGAAATATGCCCTGGAAAACGTCATATCGGCAGTCATCACCTGACCCATAGTCAGGTCATTCCAGTTCAGCCCACCCAAGTAATTTTTCAGTCCTATGAAATCAGCCAAGCGGAAGTCAGGGACAGAGACTTGATTGCAATTATTAGGGGAATTCCATGATATATTAAAACTGAGTGATTTGCGATCGCTTTCCCCAAGCTCATCATTAACCTCAAGATTATTAATTAGCATTTCCCTGCTGGCAAGAACCAAGTCAAGCAGGTTATTTCCTCTAGTTTGCTCTGTCACAAACTGTTTTAAAAAACAATCCTGAATCGTATCAAGAAAGTCACTTGACTCTAAATTTCCTGTCAAATTGCTCCAGTCAATCTGTCTATAGTTGAAATCTCCCATTATCACAACATTTTCCTATGTAGATATCTTACGAATTTCATCCCCTAGAAATTTACCGCACTCCCTATCAGAATTTGGGGCCCTGTAACTCACACCCAAAATTAGTTTTTCACGGCCCTCGAGAAGCTGTAACCAAACAGATTCAGTGGCTGATGCTTCGAATTTTATATCTTGTCTAACACAACAATTTAAATTGTCTCTGACGTACATTGCTACTCCACCACCCTTCCTGTTGACACTGTCAGTGTGGAATAATTTATAGACTTGTATGTGACATTCAGAAGGCATCTCTCTATCTTTCAGATTGAGCCAGGTCTCTGTTATAGCAATGATATCTATGTTTCCTGCACTTGCAATTAATCTTAGCTCATCTATCTTATTTCTTACACTCCTGCTATTAGTATAGTAAACCTTAAGGGAGCTAGTCCTTTGCTGTCCTCTGCTGTCTCCCTTTGTTTGCTGACTTGATCTATTGTCTTTATTTATAACTTCATGATGAATGTCTTTTATACATTTACTGTTTTCAACCCTAGTGTTGCAGCCTGACTGTTTCACACTCACACCCATACCTCTAACTTCTATCTGTTTAAAATCCTAGGCATTTCAGTAATGGCCCTCTCGACTGAGTTTGCAAGAGCTATCACCCCTGCCCCAGAGAGATGTACCCCATCCCTTGCATACATATCATGTTTGCCATAAAAGTTGTCCCAGTTGTCAATGAATGGGTTTGCAAGTTCCTTGCAGTATCTGTCTAGCCAGCAACTTACACCAATTGCCCTTGACAACCATTCATTGCCCACTCCACTTCTAGGCAAGATGCTACATATGATTGTGACCCCTCCCTTAGACTTAATTAAATCTATAGCTGACCTGTACTTATCTAGCAGCTCTTCTCTCCTACCCTTCCCAATATCATTTCCACCAGCAATGAGACACATAATAGGCTTGTTCCCATTACCTGACATGATATTATCCAACCTGTTAACTATGTCACTAACACCAGCTCCAGGGAAGCACACTTTATCTCTTACCATCTTATTCCTATTACAGAAAGCACAGTCCATATATCTTACCATACCCCCGGCCAGGATTGAACCCGCGGTCATAGAGTCTCAAAACTCCAGCCCGTCGCGTTAGCCACTAGACCAGGTAGCCACAATAAAATTCATCCAACTAGGTATATTTCTACACCATAGGAAGGTTAGCACAGGTACCACTGTGACCACAAATGCAAGTTTTTACAGACGAATCTCCAGCTGGAGTTTTGAGACTCTATGACCGCGGGTTCAATCCCGGCCGGGGGTATGGTTTGTTTGCAATCGTGTCATTACGATTTCGTGAGTCATGTTGACGTCAGTGAAGGGACTTGAGCTAGAGTTCGTCACGGCCACGCTAGCTGGAGATTCGTCTGTAAAAACTTGCATTTGTGGTCACTGTGGTGCCTGTGCTAACCTTCCTATGGTGTAAAAATATACCTAGTTGGAGTCCATATATCTTACCTGTGAGTCACCATGTGGAGAAATTTTCTCCAGGAGGGGGGTATCAGCCCCCTTCAGCCCCTTACAGCCCCTTTCAGCCCTGAGGGGCCCAGCCCTCTCAGAAGGGGCAAGCATCTTGTTTACTGCTACACCAAGTAATTGATCCCAGATGCAGTACGAGTATGTGACGTGGTCAAGCGACCGACACTCATTGCAATGTCCAGTGTTGCAAAGTGTAGTTTAATAAAAGACAGTCCATCTCTTACCTTAGCAGGACAATTAAGGAAAATCCTGCTCCCTCTTTATTACCATGGTAAAGATAGTGTACATTGTTGTCTATGCTTAAGACAACAAGAATCAAACATTCTGCTTTGTTTCATGGAGGAAGTGGCAAGGAAGCAAAAGTACTAGGTCAGCTTTTCCTTTATGTTTGAGGGGCACTGGAGCGGCGTAGGACGCTATGAAGGGAGATTACTTTTGACTCTACTGAGAGTCACGCTGACGCCAGGATAACCAACAATGAACACTGATCCGTGCTTTAGTGTGAACAAAGTGTCTCACAAAACACGATAAACATTTACAGAGAAGTGTGATCAGATTCTTTAGTGACATTATGGTGTGAACAATTATTGATGAACAGTGTAACAACGAGTGTTGCGATCTAACAGAGTGTAGTGCGACATTCTTCAAAGAACGCTATTCTTCAATCAACTCAACGGATATCCGGGCGTAACTATTGGTCAGATACATATACCCAGGTAAGTGTTCTAACTCGTGATGTACTACTATTGACTGCGCAGTTGAGTCTAAGTTATGAGTTAGTCACTTATCATAAACCCTGGTGTTAAGCGGACCTTTGAGTCCACACAAGTACGTATGTCAGCCATCAGTGAATGAAATATGCTGACATAACACCCCCTAGGGGTAATTTATTATTAACATAATAATCTTTTTCAGCCCGTTAAGAAGTGGATGATACAGCAATTCAAGACCTCATCAGCAGGTGCGGCTGTGTGGACGATTTGCTGTCTTATTAGCTAAGTATTCCCTATATTTAATCAACCTTAGCTGGTAAACCATTTCTCAACACACCACCCACAAGTATGCACTTACCTCTATTTGCAGGGGAAGTAGTACCTTTACCTTCACTGGCCACTGAAGCACACTCATCCTGAAGAACAGAGAAGCGGTTTCCTACCTTCAAATCTTCTCTCTTATTTTCCTTATTTTGATGCTCTTCCCATTACTGGGAACCACTTGCCACTTGTAGCAGGTGCTGGACTACACCTCACTGCCGGTAGCCGTTGCCACCTCCCCACCTACAGCTTCGTCGCAGCGAGAGACAGACTGCACCTCGCTGCTGGTAGCCTCATTCCCCTCCACCATTCCAGCAACCTCACACTCGCTCCCAAACCCATTGAGGTGAACCTTCAGCCTCCTAATTTCCTCCTGGAGAAGCAAGATTTCCTCCTTCAACTCTCCAACCACAATTTGTAAAACACTACAAAAGCAAGCCATGCTTTGTAACCGTCCACACTAATCCCCAAAGCAGCTCAGGGCCTGTGACCTCACGTAACGACTGACCACTGACCACTGTCACACATGTGTGTAATTTTCATCTTGCCGGTATTGTATACCATTGATGTACAACTTGTGAGACACTGCAGCATCATGGAATCTTGGTTCAGAGGACATCTACGTGACCTTCATCACGGCTACTACAACTACTACCACACACTAACCCATCCCTTGGGTATGACTTACTTCCACTGGGGAATCTCGCCTACCAGTGACTATGCCCTCAACTGCTACCCGACCCTACACACTGACTCCTATTTAAGCGCCAGTCTCCCTGCTTATGCTCCAGAACCACTTCAACTACGGTGCTCTACACACCAACTCCAAGGCTGAGGAACTGATTACCTCATGTTTTGTATACAGTTCTACTCTCTTCAAGTTATGTCCTAGAATCTTTGTTGATAAAGCCACTGACTGGCAAAACGTCTACAGTTAAAGATACCCAGAAGTCGCACCTGTGTCTAATTTCCATCAGTCCTGTTTCAAAATAGTCCATGTATAAATTACTAAGAACAGGTGAAAGAGGATTTCCCATTGCCATACCAAACTTATGAGTGTAAAACTCGTCACAAAATACAAATTTTTCATCAGTAAAACAAAGTTTAATATGTTTAATGACAGTAGGAACTGACAATGGTAAATCGTAATTAACAAGTTCTTCAGTTATGAAACTTAATAAATCATCAATTGGAACTTTTGTAAACAAGGAAGTAACAAACATCAAAACTGTTGTTAGATCATTTCTGTAATAAACTCAGAAGAATTTATAATGAACTCAAAAACAAACTACAAAGAAAATTAAACAATGTAATTGAAAACAGTGATTGGACAAAGCACGCTCATAACAATTTTGTAATTAACTTATCAGTTGAAATATTAGATACAAATACAACGGCTGCTCTAGCTTTCAGTGTAAGATTTACAACTTCAAAAAACTTAATAATGTGGAAATTTGCAAAAGCCTTTTTTAACTTAGAAAAATCCTCTTATTTATCCACTGATGAAATTAATATTAGTAAGGGGATGGTATATAGCTTGATGTTAAAACAAAATATTCCGAACTGTCCTCAAAGATTCCTTAAGTCTTATGATTTTTTATTAATAATAAAAAAATGCAACTTACTGAAGCAGATAAAATAAATGCAATAGTAATTTTGAAAGAAACTGATTTTCAAGTTAAAATGATTAATCTCCTAGATGATGCAGTAACTTATTCTAAACTTAGTAAGAATCCCTTAGAAACTGTTCATAGTAATTTCAATAAAACAATAAAACGTCTACTGAAAGCCAAAGATGAATTAATTAAAAAATTTACTTCCACTAATCCATTTTTCCCCTATATATGTGGATTAATAAAAATGCACAACCCAGATAATCCAGTTAGACCAATTATTAGCTCCATAAGTTTAGTTTATTGGATAAATTAAGCACCTTGACTGACTAAAATGATTTCAACATGTTTAGTTTTGATGTTACTTCCTTGATTACAAAAGTTCCAGTTGATGACTTATTAAGTTTCTTATCAGAAGAACTTATTAATTATGATTTAGCATTGCCAGTGACGAGTTTAACACTCAGAAGTTTGGTATGGAAATGGGAAATCCTCTTTCACCTGTTCTTAGCAATTTATACATGGAACTTTTTGAAACAAGAATGCTTAACACAATCCTTCCAAATAGAGCAAAGTGGTTTAAATATGTTGATGATATTTTGTCTTTTGGCTAGAATGTAGAAATAAACCATTTCCTTGTTAAATTAAGTAACTTAGCTTATTTTATAAATTTTACTATTGAGTTCGAAGAAAATAACTCATCGCCAAGATGTTTTAATTATTAAGGGTAAGCATGATTTTAAATTTAAAATTTACAGAAATCCAACAAGTAACTCTTCCTATGTACACTATTATTCTAAACATCAAGACAGTGTTAAACTGTCGGTATTCTCACAAATGCTTTTGAGAGCTTTACGCACTGAAAGTCCAGAGTTCATGGATAACGAAATCTCTAAAATTTTTGAAATAGCTAATGATCTAAAATATCCAAAAAACTTAACTGGATAAATCCTTTAAAACAGCTAGAAATACTTTTTACAATTCAAAAAAGGGACAACCAACTTTATTCAACTAAAAATATGTTGGTTCTCCCTTACCATGAAAACTTGATTGATATGCTTTCTCTTCTTAAGACTTTTAATATCAAAGTTGTGCTTAAAAATCTTGACACAGTTCAAAAACTTTTGATAAAAAATTCCCCCCAAAATGTTGACGGATGCGTCTATAAGTTTCCTTGTCAAATATGTGATAAAGTTTTTTATGGTCAAACTGATAAAAGTGTTGAACTTAGGTTAAAACAACATAAATATAGCATTAGAAGTGGACAAGATTCTAATGCTCCGTTTATTCATGTAAGAGATTTTAACCATTCAATTGATTTTGAAAAGGATGAGAAGAGTTATTTATATCAAAGACGTTAATGGTCGACAGAAGTATAGTAGAATCATGCTTTATAAAAAGTAGTTTTGAAAATAATATGAATATTTCTTTTGGCTAATATAAATTGGATTCATTTGTAATTAATAAAATTTGGGAAGAATTTAAGGTACATAAGACAAATTTTTGGGTAGAATATAAGATGTGTTTCACGGATTACTGACTACCTACCTGCATCATCATAAAAAGTCAGGTGTGGTTGTGGGTGGCAGTGAGGTGTAGTCTCGTCCTTACATCCCTACCTGTTACCCTTTTATTTTTAAAGCTCCTTGATAATGTGAGAAGTCACGATGGAGCTTGGAATTTCACTATTTTTTCTCAGTGGTTGTTCTGCAAATATATATATATATATATATATATATATATATATATATATATATATATATATATATATATATATATATATATATATATATATATATATATATATTCAAGGAATTTGCAAGAGCAGGCGAAAAATATACAAACACTGATCTCTGGCTGAAGGAGACTCGAACCTACGAACCGAGGAGCAAGGTATGCAGTGCTATACCATTCTCACCACACTGGACCAATACCTTGGCTCCTAGCACAATGCTAGACGTTGATCCAAGGGAGCCAGCTTTCAGGGAGAAGGCTTACAGCTTTTCATCTCATCCCCTGCATGCATCAGCCTTACTAGAGATTTTAACAATGCAAGGAATTCGCAAGAGCAGGCGAAATATACACAAACACTGATCTCTGCGTACCATGTTTGTGTATATTTCGCCTGCTCTTGCGAATTCCTTGCATTGTTAAAATCTCTAGTAAGGCTGATGCATACAGGGGATGAGATGAAAAACTGTAAGCTTTCTCCCTGAAAGCTGGTTGCCTTGAATCAACGTCTAGCATTTTGCTAGGCGCCAAGGTATTGGTCCAGTGTGGTGAGAATGGTATAGCACTGCGTTCCTTGTTCCAAGGTTCGTAGGTTCGAGTCTCCTTCAACCAGAGATCAGTGCTCGTGTATATTTCGCCTGCTCTTGCGAATTCCTTGCATTGTTAAAATCTCTAGTAAGGCTGATGCATACAGGGGATGAGATGAAAAACTGTAAGCTTTCTCCCTGAAAGCTGGTTGCCTTGAATCAACGTCTAGCATTTTGCTAGGCGCCAAGGTATTGGTCCAGTGTGGTGAGAATGGTATAGCACTGCGTTCCTTGTTCCAAGGTTCGTAGGTTCGAGTCTCCTTCAACCAGAGATCAGTGCTCGTGTATATTTCGCCTGCTCTTGCGAATTCCTTGCATTGTTAAAATCTCTAGTAAGGCTGATGCATGCAGGGGATGAGATGAAAAGCTGTAAGCCTTCTCCCTGAAAGCTGGTTGCCTTGGATCAACGTCTAACATTGTGCTAGGCGCCAAGGTATTAGTCCAGTGTGGTGAGAACGGTATGGCACTTCGTACCTTGTTCCAAGGTTCGTAGGTTCGAGTCTCCTTCAGCCAGATATCAGTGTTTATATATATATATATATATATATATATATATATATATATATATATATATATTGTATTGTTCATCCTTATTGTACGTAAATTTTTCAAGGCTACAAAAATTATTTAAATCTATTCACTGGGTTACACATGGCATCTATCACTACTCGTGTTAAGTGATATGTTTAGTGCAGAATTAACATACAATATATTTACAATATAAGTAGCTACTATAGAACTTCATGATGCCTACGTAAACATCACCAAAATGTCTGTGTTGCTGTGGTTATTGCTTATGGGAAAAGAATGTTTTTTGTTGGTATGGAAGGGAGAGCGGAGAGGTTTGGGAAAGCGTATACAATTCCGTGAAAAAAAAAACGAATATATTTAACTCCAGACATTAAGATCAGGCTAGCAGTGCAGTCAAAATCATTTAGGATGTTATTTGTTATTTAAATATGCCAAGCTTCAAGACACAGACAAGAAAATACATGGCAGATGTTCCATGTTGTGGACAATATGCGATCTGGATCACAATTTCCAGACACAAGCAGGAAAAGTAATTTAACAGGCCGCAGTTGCAGTCATGACACAGTTTGTAAATGTTTATGATACTCTGTGTTTATTACTCTAAGGTTTATTACACAAGTCATCTTTTTCTAGTTAAGGAGAGTAAACCTTGTGTAGTGCGACGATGGTGTCACATCCTAAATTTAGTTAAGGAAGAGGTACTGTCCGTCAGTGTCCCTTTGGTGATTTTAAATGTCTTCTGGTGACATTGTGGTTTCTGGTGACTCTGTATATCTTCCAAAGACCCTAGATGTCTTTTTTGACACTTGATGCCTGCCATTGATTATCAATGTCTTGCTGTGAGTCTGGTTATCTCATTGCGATTCTAGATATTGAATGTCTTATTGTGACTTCTTTTGACTCTGGATTTCTCCAAGTTCCTTTGCATGGTCTCCTTGTGACTGAATTTCTCCAGGAGTCTTTGCACGGCTAAGGATTTTTTTCCCGTTCGAAAAGAAATCGTTTGTATATATACTTAAATTTATGTATCTTATTTTATTTATATAACTGTTTTGAACCTTAATTATTTCTACATGTCTGTCTGTCATTATCTACCATTACCTTTCATTCACCATCTTTACTTTATTGTCAAATTGTTACTTATAACGACACAGCGACCAAAGAGTCTTCACTTCTCATGGCACAGGGTCCTGGGTCTTAACTCATTATTTATCAGTACATCAAGGCCTGGATCTTCGCTAGTATCTACAGAAAACCGAGTTTTTGCCTATTACTTCACCAGGAGAAAAGTCTTATCACGACATAGGACCGGCATCTTTACTACTGACACACGTTTTTAGTTTTTCAATTTTGAGACCTTATCTTAGATTTTTAATTTTGACACAAATACCTGGGTTTTCATTTACGACACAGTGACCAAGGCGTTCACTTATGACACAAATATTCAGGAGTTTACCTTTCTCGACACAGGAAGGTATTTCTTCACTTATGACTTTTGGACCGAGGTCTAGGTCTTTCTCTGCAGTAGGTATCGTCTACAAGAAATTGACGAGCCATGATACAGATTTTAAATACCCTTACAGAAGCTCTGGCTTTGGAATATTCAGCAATACATGTCTCAGCCTCCTCCTCCTCCTACTCATTCAAAGGAAACTGTATCGCGTTCTATCCTATAACCGTTATCCACATATTATCACTATGCTCACATCACCGCTTCACTTACATATTCAGCTCCGCTCACATCTCCGCTGCACTCACATCTCCGCTGCACTCACGTCTCCGCTGAACTCTGCCGTTGCACTCACATCTCCGCTGCGCTCACATTGCCGTTGCGTTCACATCTCCCCTGCGCTCACATCTCCGTTGCTTATATCTAGGCTATTCAGTAGATGACTACACCGGTGCCACACAATTGGTGAAGCTGATACGTGGACGACATCTTAGGAAATTGTAGCAGCGAGGATGACCAAGATGACGTACACTAGATACGTTATTACCCACAACGACAACCACTGACACCATATTAATGACGACGACGATGACGATGGGTGGTCTGTTGGGAGGAAAAAATATACTTCTTAACCATTGTTATATTTGCTTTCGGATATAAAATTAGTTCTCTACATAATTTATTTTCCAATTGAAAACAATAATTCATAATTTTTTCATATAATATTATTTGTCTATCATTAAAAATATGCAAAATATTCTTGAAAATTAATTTTTTTCCTTGATATTATTTGTCGTTCTGTAATTTCTCATCATTTAATCATATTCCCTCTGGTATAAAAATGCGTATTTATTGTCTCCAAATTAATTACCTTTATTTCAAAATTCTTGATATCTCTAAAAAATAAATATATAAAATACTCTGAACAATGTTTTATATATATATATATATATATATATATATATATATATATATATATATATATATATATATATATATATATATATATATATATATATATATATATATATATATATATATATATATATATATATATATATATATATATATATATATATTTTTTTTATTTAAAACCAATACAGTTTAACATCAAAATAAAGAAACAGTATGGATCTCAATCAAATTAACTGACAAATGGATTGCACCTATATGCTCGCAAGATATTGCTGCCAAACATACAACAAGAACTCACGGCAAGAACATAGCTAAAAAAAACTGTCACAGGGTCATGAATTGACATATATACACATTCATTGATGCAAAACCTTACATATATATAAATTGTACATATAACATGACCTCTGACAAAGGCTCAATACACTAGAAAAGAAAATATACAAAGAAATTATATCAATCAAATCCCAATCTTCGCATTAATCAAAAAACCAAAACCTAACATCATAATCATACTAGAACATCTACATACGTATCCCTAACAATACAGCTTTACATATACCAACATACGAATATACAGAAAAAGAATACAGCTTAGAACACAATAACTGAAGCTCTATACTGTTACAATAAACCCATATACTAAATCTCAGACACAAATGGACTACGTCACTAAACTGTCTAGATATGTCTGTATACCATACAGACTACAACTTAACATCAAGAACTTAGCATTGACACCAAACCGGTATCAGGGTACAGACCAGAATTATAAACTTTAAAAAGAATCGAATCATACATATATAAAGTATTATATAACGTTTGACCCATGACAAAGGCTCAGTACAATAGAAAGGGATATATATATACACACACCCACACACACACCCACACACACACCCACACACACACACACACACACACACACACACACACACACACACACACACACACACACACACACACACACACACACACACACACACACACACACACACACACCCACACCCAAACACACACGCACACACACAAAAAAAACTTTCACAAAACCACATTAATCAGATGCACTGTATGCACAAAGCAAAACAGTATATAAGTATATCTCATCATGCAAAAACCCAGCACGTAACATAAATACAAACTAAAACACACTTCATGTCGCAAATAACTTATTACTCAAGAATTGTGTCATACAAGACTGATACACATCAAAATAATACATAAAAAAATCTACTATATTATACCTACATTCTGAAAAGTGTTATATCGATCATAACGAAACCTTGAGCTCTACATCCACACTTGGCTGCCATAAAGTCTCAATGAAAACCAGGAAACCATTCCAAACCCACATTCACAATACTCTCACGACCCCCCCCCCCCAAGGAGGCGAGCCCGCTGTGAACCCCTGACTCCCTCCAACCTATGAAAACCCCTTCACTCACTCATTATCAATCACAGATTTACGAGAATCCCTAACGTTAGCATTCTATACCCCTCTGAGAAAGCCTGATCCCACCTTCTCCCATACAAATCTCTGTTACGACACATCGTACGATAGAACGTTACCGTAAGAACCTTCCTTCGCTCTTCACTATCCCCTCTCCCCCTCATCACCCACGACATATATATATAATCTACCATGATATAATCTAAAGTTCTTATGACACCCTCGTCTAACCCACCCATATCTAGACTTAGAGCACGCAAAACCGACACCCCACGGCCCCCCACCCTCTGTACCAACCTACTTAACCAGCACCTAACCTCTTCTAGCCCTTCACAAAAGTAAACTACATGGAACGCTGTCTCATCCCCTCCACAGATACCACACCCCCTACCCTGTACAACCTGTCTGTTTCGTAGTATCTCACCAGACGGAAGGATCCCATGCAGAAAACGAAACATCACCTCACGCGCCCGAGGGTTTAACTTCATTTTACTAAATCTAAACCAAATACTCTTCCACGCATACATGGGGAACAAACCCTCAACTGGGATAACGCACCTACCTACAAGTAACCTACACAAAACCCTTATACGAACCTTTCTCAGTTCCCTAACCAACATCACAGCCCTCAAAACGATTTCACATTCCCTCAACTCCATTCCTCGATACCACATACCCAGCCTGTCGTGTATCCTTTCCAACTGCCCCGCGTTCACACCCTCACGCAACACTTCCCATTTAATAAACACACATTTAGCCCTCCGTCTCAAATCCATCAACTCCAACCCACCCTGACTTACAGGTAACATTACAACTTCCCTCCGTAACCAATCACAACGTGAACCCCACAAAAATTTGTACACCCGTCTTAGAATCCTCGCAATCGCTGTCCCTGTAATTGGGAACACAGCTGCAACATGCCAAATCTTACTATACAATAAAATGTTTACGACTATCACTCGCTGTATAAGAGTTAGGTGCTGGGGTCTCAGAACACCTAGACGTCCCACGATCCTTTCCAATAACCTATCTGAGTTTTCCTCCCGCGCCGCAACCATGTCATCCTTATAAATAATACCACAAATCTTTAAAGACACCTCCCATTCTTTAACAACATTACATCTCCCCCCCACACCCCCCACCCAAGAACCCAACCCCATGCACCTTGACTTCGCACTATTTACCTGCATACCCTTGGCACTTTCAAATAATTGCACAACCTCGTCCAACACTCCCATTGACATCCCTTCACGAATGAGAACAGTGGTGTCGTCAACATATCCAATTAAACCCGGCCAGGCCCTCCCACCCCCACACTTCCCTCACATGGCGTACATAAGCTGCGGTCAACCATTCTATAAAAGGGGTCCTGGAAACACTCAAACTATATTTGGGACATGGGGCATCCCTGTCCAAGGCCTCTACCCATTGCAATATCCCTTCCCATACACCCATTAATCTGTATCCTCATTTTCGCCCCCTTGTACAACGTATTTACCCACTCGACTATTTCCTCCCCAAAACCCTGTCTCCTAAGTATAACCTGCAAAGCTCCCCTTTCCACTCTATCATATGCTCCCTGCCAATCTAGAGCCAACAAAGCCGCCCCTCCACCCCCACCCTTAGCTTCCACAAAACTTCTCAGTATCCCATGTCCTTCAATCATCGACCTTCCCGGCAACTCAAACTGAGATTTTGACACCACCCTCCCCACAACACATTTGAACCTATTATCTAAAATTTTTGCAAACACCTTATAGTCTGCACACATCAGTGATATGGCTCGGTACTCCCGAAAGGTGGGCTGCCCCTTGACCTTCGGGACCAACACTACAACTGCTGTTACCTGCTTCTCCCCCAGCTTACCCTTCTCCTTCATACGATTAAATAACCTAACTATAAATCCCCTTATTAACGTCCAATGTTGTAAATAAAATTCTACCGGGAGACCGTCAATACCCGGTGCTTTCCCCTTCCTCATTCCCCTTAACGCATTCTCTATTTCCTCTGCCGTAATAGTCCCACCTAAAGCCTTTCTTCACTATTTCCTAAATTACACGTCACATATGTACACACCTTGTCCAACGCCACGTAACCCACCCCCACACTGTTCCAGTACTTTTCGTACCAAGCCTCCGCATACGCACACATCCCCTTCGTGGTTCGTATCTCCTGCCCTGCTCTATAATTCCCAACCATCTCCGTTACCTCTAAACATGGGATAGCTGTCACCGCCTGCCTTTGCTTTTGATGCCGCAAAACACACGCTGACGGGATGTCGCCCCAAAGCACTTCTTCCACCCCTGCCTGCGCCCTTACAGCTTGAAACCTTCCATTCTGCAACACCCTGAACCTCCCCTTTATTTCAGCTACTTCATCCATAGGAAAATTATTCCCACCCACCCCCCGCCCATAGCAACCTCTTAACCTATCCTCTAAATAGTTAGCCAGTCCATATTTTAAATTATTAATACGTTTTCCTTCTCTCACATAAAACTTTCTAATCCTTTCCTTTGCAACACTATCCCACCATGTCACAATGTCATCCACTACCTGTTCTTCCACACTAAGCTCCCTCCATAGGACTGAAAACCCCTCCAACCCCTCCTCATCACCTAACACACTTATATTTAATTTCTAATAACTTCTATATATGTCCGCGAGCGTTCCCCACCCAACCTCCACCACCACTGCCGTATGATCTGACATTGTAGCCTCAACAGTACTGAAAGATTTCACATCCACTTCCTGAGAAAGGTACACTCTATCTAGTCTCGCAGCATATCCACTCCTAACAAACGTATATTCAGTCTCCCACACCGACCCCCCAAAGGCATCACGTAACCTAACATCCCTTAATAAATCCCTAAGAGCCACAGACATATATCCAGCTTCTTTTGGGTTCACATCAGCCACCCTGATTACACTATTCCAGTCCCCACCAACTATTGCCACCTCTGACAGTGCACTTAAGAAAAACACAAGATCCTCACACACAAAATCATTCTTTACCTTTATGTTATTTTCTGCCGGCGCATACACACTCACAAAAGACACACGCTTACCCATGCACCACCCATCCACACGCAACACCCTCCCTCCCCCTCCTCCCTCGCTTCTCTGCAAAACAAACGGGCTCGTCTCCCTTATTAAAATTCCCACACCACCTTTTAAACGGGGAGATGGCAGGGTAACTACTCGAAATCCTGCCACCTCCAACACCCTACCCTCTTTAAAATTGTGCTCCTGCAGGAACACAACATCCACTCTAGATTTATTCAGGAAATTTCGAAACCAATCTCTCTTCATACCTCTACATAACCCATTAACATTTACAGACATACACCTAAGGCCTATTAAAGTTTCCACCCCTGCTTCCTCTCATCACTCGTTACAACTCCAGAGCTTGAATTTAAGTTTGACACCTTCAGAGTGCTCTCTTTCCCTCCCCCCTTCTTCAGGTGCCTCCTATCATGGCTATCACCACCTACACCACTATCTTCACACTTCACCTCAGTCTGTTTCCCAGGCCTTTGTGCAGGCCTGATGTAGCCGCCCTCTTTCTCGTGACCGTCATGTTACACATGTCTTGGTCAGATGTTGCCTCTCGATGAACCTCCACCTCTACCTGAGAATGGTTTAATGATTCAACGGACGACTCCAAACCACCATCACGTCCCAAATTATCATGTCACCGACTTTCTGGAAGCGACGACTCTCCGATGACACCACGCTCAGATGTAACGTCCCTCTCTGGCGGTGACAAAGTCTTCAACACCTCCACCAATTCCTCCTCAATCTCAAGAACCTTCTCCTGTAATTGCTGCTCCACCTTATCCACAGGAGACGATACCTGATCAGGCAGCTGGGGGAGGGACTCAATTCACCGCCAGTCCTGTGTGCCCGATCCACTATCTCGCTCCACAAAACACCACGCCCTCCATCCGATGTTTGTTTCTCACCGGCCACCTTTGAAGCAGGGGCTGCGACGTCCACCACAGGTCCGGGCACACGTCTTCGCTTGTCACAGGTCGCCGCAATGTGATCATACTCACCACATAGGCGGTATGTACGTCGTTGTCCTGGGTACATTACCATTACCTGCGTCCTGAAATCTTGTAGATACACATAGGACGGTATTGGGTGCCTCAAAGTCATTTTGAGGTTAAAAGAACCCTCTGGAAAACCAGCATAGGCACCTGCCGCCCACGTACCATGTTGAGCATAATGCAGCGTCCCATACATCTCAAAAATTTTCCTTATATCCGCCTCGTCCGCCTCAAAGGGAACGTTGCGTAACTTGATCCACGTATAATGCCGTGAAACATCTATCATTCATACACTGACAGCTGGTGTGACGCTAAGACTTACGTCCTGAAACCTGGTGACTAACGATTCATGAACCGTAGCTGATAGCAGTTTGACGAAAATTCTTTGGCCTCCGTTTAATGCTACACCATACAAGTCACTATCTTGTATGCCATATGTCTCCCGGATGATCTTCGGCAATAAGACTTGCGCAGAACTAGGCGTTATCGTTCCTTTAAGTAGCTCAATGCCTACAGTATCTATCCGGCGTCTCAGACTAACCGCCATCTTGACAATCACAACGCACCTATGTTGTTAACAAAGGCGTGACAGCACCACTTCACACCACTACAGCCAGGTAACTGACAAGGGAGCTCGCCTACAAACAGCAGAGGGGTGCAGAGCACAACCGCACTCTACCGTGGTCAGGCAGCGAATGATATCTAAAAGAGGATAGCGCGATCGCAGTCCCCTGCTAACAAAAATTTCGCACTCGAGTTAACCACATTTGGGTTAATCGCAGGGGTCAGCACCACCGGAGTGCAATGGTGAGCCTCGCCCTGGGAAAACCGCCTTCGTGATCACGGTAACTCCTGTGCCAGGTAAGTATGCAACAATGTTTAGGGTATTTTTAAATTCTAGAAGCCAATAAATTCATATTAATTCGACTGACTGGTTTATTTGGTTTAATGACTAGCGACTACACACGGGTCATTAAGCTTCTAAAATGACTAAAATTGGGACTAACATTAACCCTGAGCAAATATACATTGAGATATATAGTTCCGTGTGTAGAGATACTGCGGTGTGACCAGGATTTGAAACCAGGTCACCGGCACTCCACGAGAGCAGATAGTGACCTATGCCTAAGTTCACCACACCACCATGCCACCACCTGCTGGTTGCCCAAAATTATTTGGGCAACCACCAGATAGCTGGCAGACCACTGGCAGTATTTCCCACCCATTGGCAGGTACTTTCGAGGGATAAACTTCAGCTATCTCATTAACTTCCTTTATATCCACACTCAACAATACAAATAAAAACATTAATTCATCCACGGAAAGAAGTTTACATAATGCAAAAAAAAAATAATATTGTGTGATCGCGATTCAAACCAAGGCCATAGTTACCTATGACACGGGTAAAATGGAGACCTAATATCGCCTAGTCCACTACACCAAGCACTGGCCAGCACATCACTGACACTGTTTTCTGTCTAAAGCCGGGAACATTTAGTGTTGAACCCCAGCATTTCATCAATCAGAACTGCAAGTATAATTGGCTTAAAAGGCTGAGGAGGTGTAACTCTATGCTCTAATAAAGTTCAGAAACTGGAACTGCATGTATAATTGGCTTAAAAGGCTGAGGAGGTGTAATTCTATGCTCTAATAAAGTTCAGAAACTGGAACTGCAAGTATAATTGGCTTAAAAGGCTGAGGAGGTGTAACTCTATGCTCTAATAAAGTTCAAAAACTGGAACTGCAAGTATAATTGGCTTAAAAGGCTGAGGAGGTGTAACTCTATGCTCTAATAAAGTTCAGAAACTGGAACTGCAAGTATAATTGGCTTAAAAGGCTGAGGAGGTGTAACTCTATGCTCTAATAAAGTTCAGAAACTGGAAATTTACTCTCCAAGTAAAAAGTTTTAGTCAAATAGAGAATTTTTTTTACACAGATCAGTGTTCCAGGGTAAGAGCTGTCACCCTTCTTAAGCTCATTTCAAAGCCTCAGCTTTGTCAGTGGTATACTCCCCCCCCCCCCAGGATGCGACTCACACCAGTCGGTTAACACCCAGGTACCTACTTACTGCTAGGTGAACAGGATAGCCATGTGAAAGGGAACACGCCGAATCTTTTCACCCATACTGAGGATCGAACCACGGACACTCAGTACGTGAGCCGAGTGCGCTACCAATCGAGTAGTACTAAGTCTATACTCGTTTCAGAATAAGAAGCTGCAACTCAGCACTGTCAAGCAGTTGAAGTTAGACACTATTACAAAGAATAAATGTGTTAGAAACCAACAGGTTAATAATTGAGACACTTTGACAACATTTCGCAAATTATACTCTGGAAAACGTTTCTCCACCCAGTGGCATCTTCACTCCAAGACTGACTGTCTCGCACTCTCTCATCCTTCACGTTTTTTTCTCTCTATTGGAATGAAGAAGCCACTGGGTGGCATCACTGCTCACACCACCTGATCACGTATCACTGTTCATACCCCCTGGCCATGCATCAATGCTCAAACCATATGATGACGCATCACTGCTCACACCACCTGATCATGCATCATTGTTCTCACAACCTGTTCCTGTATTAATGCTAACACCACATGATCATACATTAATACCCACATCAGTTTACCGTGGATCAATGATGCTCACACCATCAGATCATTCAGTAATGCCCAGACTAACTGATCATGCTTCCACTTTCTCTGCTCATACCACCTAAATATTTTAAGCATGTATGCTTCCTGTGACATTTCGTACTTCCAGGCAAGCTGCATCTCCCATGCGCTTGCCTTACTGATACTGTGTGCTGACCGCAGCTTAGTAAACATCATCTAAATTACTTATTTTACCTTATTCTTAGTATATCTCATTTAGAGTATAATAATAAGATATTATATCTTTTTTTAGTATAATAATAGAGGTATTAAAAGGAGCCCAATAGAAATTAGTCAAGTTGTCTGACTTTTTTGGGTTATCCTAGATTCTCTACACATATGCTGCTATGTATGATAATCTATGTAACTCTATTTCTGTATACCTGTATAAACTTACTCAGTGACCTGCTGACCATCACGTTCTTCACATTTTCCTCTCCCGTGACCTGGTCATGACTTTCCTCTACCACGCTCAGCTTGGTGTCATCCTTCTGGTAAACTTAAAGCAGTAAATAGTGGTTTATGTCCTGCTCTGCTCTGTTACCTTGGACATTAAAGTACCAAGCGTTGCTCTTCTGCAGCATGGGCAAGGTGGACTGTCTTGATAAATTAGACACATGTGTAACTCTTGGGTATGTTTATTGAGAAAACGTTTCGCCACACAGTGGCTTCATCAGTCCATACAAAGGAGAATCTTGAAGAACAGGAGGAGAATGAGGTAATCAGTCCCTCAGCCTTGAGTCGATGTGGTCAGTCCATCAATCTTGAATAGAATACGGCATATGTGTTGAGAAGCAGCTTATAAACCGTAGGCAGGAAAGGTGCAACAGTTGTAGGTGGTGTAACATTTGCTCAATGTGGAAGTAGGTCGTGCCCAAGGGTTAGGCAAGCGAAGAATTCCCAAGTATTAAGATCCCAAGAAGTTGCAGTGTCTGACAGGATTGTAGATGAATGGTTCAGAGAACCTACATGTTGATAAATTAGACACATGTGCACCTCTTGGGTATCCTTATTGAGGAAACGTTTCGCCACACAGTGGCTTCATCAGTCCATACCTACTTCCACACTGGGAAAATGTGACACCACCTACAACTGCTGCACCTCTTCTGCCTACGGTTTATAAGCTGCTTCTCAGCACATATGCCGTATTCTGTTCAAGACTGATGGACTGACCACATCGACTCAAGGTTGAGGGACTGATTACCTCATTCTCCTCCTGTTCTTCAAGATTCTCCTTTGTATGGACTGATGAAGCCACTGTGTAGCGAAACGTTTCCTCAATAAAGATACCCAAGAGTTGCACATGTGTCTAATTTATCAACGTGTCGGTTCTCTGAACCATTCACCTACTGGACTGTCTTGACAAGTTCTTCCACAACCCACAGTACTTCCCTCATATGATCTTTCATTAATTCTCAAAGCCATTGATCATGCAACGACACATAACCAGATCATTCAACAAGGTTCACATCACCTGATCATTCAACAAGGTTCACATCACCTGATCATTCAACAAGGTTCACATCACCTGATCATTCAACAAGGTTAACATCACCAGATCACTCAACAAGGTTCACATCAACTGATCATTCAACAAGGTTCACATCACCTGATCATTCAACAAGGTTCACATCACCTGATCCTTCAACAAGGTTCACATCACCTAATCACTCAACAAGGTTCACATCACCTGATCACTCAACAAGGTTCACATCACCTGATCATTCAACAAGGTTCACATCACCTGATCATTCAACAATGTTCACATCACCTGATCACTCAACAAGGTTCACATCACCTGATCATTCAACAAGGTTCACATCACCTGATCATTCAACAAGGTTCACATCACCTGATCACTCAACAAGGTTCACATCAACTGATCATTCAACAAGGTTCACATCACCTGATCATTCAACAAGGTTCACATCACCTTATCATTCAACAAAATTCACATCACCTAATCATTCAACAAGGTTCATATCGTTAAATTAGACACATGTGCAACTCTTGGGTATCTTTACTGAGGAAACGTTTCACCACACAGTGGCTTCATCAGTCCATACAAAGGATAAAATTGAAGAACAGGAGGAGAATGAGGTAATCAGTCCCTCAGCCAAGAGTTGCACATGTGTCTAATTTAACATGTCGGTTCTTTGAACCATTCATCTACAAGGTTCATATCAACTGATCCTTCAACAAGGTTCACATCACTTCGCTACTTAACTAGGTTCACATATCTCACCACTAAAGAAGGTTCACATCACTTCACCACTAAACAAGGTTCACATCACCTCACCACTAAACAAGGTTCACATCACCTCACCACTAAACAAGGTTCACATCACCTCACCACTAAACAAGGTTCACATCACTTCACCACTAAATAAGGTTCACATCACCTCACCACTAAGCAAGGTTCACATCACTTCACCACTAAACAAGGTTCACATCACTTCCCCACTAAACAAGGTTCACATCACTTCACCACTAAACAATGTTCACATCACCTCACCACTAAACAAGGTTCACATCACCTCACTACTAAACAAGGTTCACATCACCTCACCACTAAGCAAGGTTCACATCACTTCACCACTAAACAAGGTTCACATCACTTCACCACTAAATAAGGTTTACATCACCTCACCACTAAGCAAGGTTCACATCACTTCACCACTAAACAAGGTTCACATCACTTCACCACTAAACAATGTTCACATCACCTCACCACTAAACAAGGTTCATATCACTTCACCACTAAACAAGATTCATATCACCTCACTTCTAAGCAAGGTCCACATCACCTCACGACCAAACAAGGTTCACATCACCTGATCATTCAACAAGGTTCACATCACCTCACCACTAAACAAGGTTCACATCACCTCACCACTAAACAAGGTTCACATCACCTGATCATTCAACAAGGTTTACATCACCTCACCACTAAACAAGGTTCACATCGCTTCATCACTAAACAAGGTTCACATCACTTCACCACTAAACAAGGTATACATCACCAGATCATTCAACAGGGTTCACATCACCTGATCATTTAACAAGCTTCACATCACCTGATCATTCAACAAGGTTCACATCACCTCACCACTAAACAAGGTTCACATCACCTCACCACTAAACAAGGTTCACATCGCTTCATCACTAAACAAGGTTCACATCACTTCACCACTAAACAAGGTTCACATCACCTCACCACTAAACAAGGTATACATCACCAGATCATTCAACAGGGTTCACATCACCTGATCATTCAACAAGGTTTACATCACCTGATCGTTCAACAAAGTTCACATCACCTCACCACTAAACAAGGTTCACATCACCTCACCACTAAACAAGGTTCACAACACTTCACCACTAGACAAGGTTCACATCACCTGATCATTCAACTAAGTTCACCTCGCCTCATCACTCAAGAATGCTCACTCCCACCTGATTATTTATCAACGCTCACACCTACTGACAATGCTCCTTTGATTCCACCATCACATCATTTAACATTGCTCATACCACCTCGTTATGTATCAGTGCTGAAATTACCTAATCACGCAAAAGCGCTCATACCACCTGATCATGTATCACTTTCATATACAAGATTCTGCTAGAGAAAGAGAGGAGACAAAAATATCATTGGATAAGATGCAAGCCTCATGTTCCTGGAGAAGAAACCGTTGGCTCATCATTATGCAACACACGACAGTCATTCTCTCAGACAAAGGAATTTCCAGAGACTCGCATTTTAAAAAATGTATAAACCATAGCTTGAATCAGGTTAAATTTCTGAAAGTGATTTGAAATGTAAGAGATAAATATTACTTCCATAACAGCTAATATGAGAATTACATTTTATTTAGGATATTATAGCCTTAAGACAGTATAAAATTGTTTTTGAATTCTCATCTATTTTTCCAAATTAAAAATGTAATTGGAAGATAAAACACACTTTTGGAATAAAGGAATCGAGTATTAAAATAGAGTATTTATGTAGGATTTCAAATGTTTAGTGGCAAGTCTATTGCGCATCACTAAAACATCGTGAGAACAGAAGAGCAAAACATACTGACGCGCGAGAGACCTCAGAATCATGCCTCTTATGGGAATACATATTTACTAGTAATGTTTCATGTGCCAGACGCAAATTTATAGTACTTGTTCTAAGTGGCTGGTATCTTATTTTCACTAAGATATGATCTTGAACTTTCACAGAGATTATTGCGATGTTCAAAGTTTCCCCAAAAGGGAAGCAATTAAGTATATGGTGTAAAAGTGACAATGAAGCTGATTATGTTCTTTATATTTAATCTGTTTATCGACGAAGAAAATCAATAACAAGAAAAAAAACCCACTAAATTATGTTTACACTAAAGAAAAAACATAGCTTAATAATTGGCCTCTTTACAGAAAACCAAAAATCTAAACTGTGAGTGAAATAATGTTGAAATATATAAAAAAAATATATATATATTTATGAGAAATATTTGTATATCGAGAAACATTAATTATTATAAATGTTTACTCCAGGGAAATAATGATATAGTATCTAAAATGTGAAAGTAAACTAGATACGTTCTGTCTCCTTAGTCTGAAAAAGACATCACTGTATCTCATTTGTCCAGCTTCTAACTCAGTGTATATAAAAGGAATATGCTGAACGATCATTAAATTCTAACGTAGCATAATTTAAATCAATGACTGTCTCACTCATGTGTGCGTGTACGTTTGAGTATTCGGTATGTTGGCAGGCATGTATTATTTTGCATGTGTGTACGTTAATGTGCATATACAGGGTTTCCACAAAAACATTCCTTGATTTCAAACAGGTATAACATGTAACTTTAATGTAATATTCTTTCACAGTTAGTAGCTTCAGATGAAGGATTTCATTCAGTTTCATGTGGCATAGGGTAGCATAAAAGGCACTCAATGTGCGCCCTTCTGGTTGCTTGGCAAACATCGATGTGATAGTCCATTTCGGTTCAGACGCTCTGCAGCATATCTGGAGTTATGCGAACTGATTCAGTGATCGAAATTTTCAGCTCCTCCAGGGTTGCAGGTAGTGGTGGTACGTAAACTGTGCTCTTCACGTACCCTCAAAGAAAGAAGTCACAAACCACGTCGCGTTAGCCAGTGGCTAACGCGACGGTCTAGAGTTTTGAGACTCTCTGACCACGGGTTCAAATCCAGCCCGTGGTATGGTTTGTTTGCAATCGTGTCATTACGATTTCGTGAGTCAAAGAAGTCACAAAGAGTTAGGTCCGGTGACCTCGTAGGCCGCTTGTAGAGGTCACCGGACCCAACGGTTTGTGATTTTTTTCTTGGAGGTACGTGAAGAGCACAGTTTATGTACCACCACTACCTGCAACCCTTGAGGAGCTGAAAACTTCGATCACTGAAGCAGTTCGCATGATAACTCTAGATATGCTGCAGAGCGTCTGGACCGAACTGGAGTATCACATCGATGTTTACCGAGCAACCAGAGGGAAGCACATTAAGTGCCTTTAATGCTACCCTATGCCACATGAAACTGAATGAAATCCTGCATCTGAAGCTAATAACTGTGAAAGATTATTACAATAAAGTTAAATGTTATACATGTTTGAAATCAGGGAGTATTGTTGTGGACACACTGTATATGCATTACGCACCAGCACTAACAGCATAGTGGGTCAGCATGGAGCGCCTGTAAGTTATAAGTTACCAACCAACACTATGTTAGCGATAATATAAAATTACATTAAAGACTTCATTTGTTTAACTAAGACAGTGATTAAATATGTCTTAATATTGGCTAACAGGAACATTACAATACAATGTCTGCTTCATTTAGTAATATGCCATAAGATATATGAAGTATATAAGAAGAAAGGAACACTCCACCAGGTTTACTGGCCCAAGTTAGGCAGGTTCACTCACCCACCTACTCCTACTTATGTACTTGTTTAAATTAGTGTTAAAACTTCACCAGGTGTTCGCTTCAATTACCAAATCAATGCTTACCTATATCCTTTCTAAATCTAAAGGTTTTCAGCTGGAACCCATTGCAGCGAGTCCAGTTTTAGATATTTTTAGCACATTATATGTATCCCCTTTATTCATAGCTTCCCTAATTCTACATCTTTCTAGAAAGTGCAGACACAGTGCTCTCTCTGTACGTTATTCAGCACAGTTATGTTCATTCTGCAATACGGTGTCTAGAACTGCGCAGCTTAATCTAAATGAAGCCTAAGCAGCATTATATGGAGTTAAAGGATAACCTCAGGACTCCTGTTATTTACACTTCTTGAAATGTAGTTTTAATGCAAACAGTTACTCACTGATGTCTTGGCTTTAGATAACTGATAACCCCAACTCTTAAATCTTCTTCGTATTCAGAGTAATTAAGATCTACATTATTTAGTTTATAAAAGTCATGTTTATTTTATTTTCCAAGGCTTAGAACTTTGCATTTGTCTACATAAAACTGCATCTGCCACTTCTCCGACCACTGCATTAATCTATTCAAATCATCCTGTAGCGCTCGTCAGAATTAATCAGACGGACTCAACAGTAAAGTTTATAGAATGGGCTAAGTTATTTAATTTTCCAAGAAAATGGTGTATATCTACATTTTTGGGCATAAGACACAAAATATCATCAACATATCTGAACCATTTAGCTCTATAGGTAATGATTTAAAATACCCAAGAAATGTAATTGATAAATCTTTTAAAGTTGCTAGGAACACTTTTTATAATCCAAAAAAGGGCAACCAGCCTTATTCAACTAAAAATATGTTGGTTCTCCATTACCATGAAAACTTGGTTGATATGCCTTCTCTTCTTAAGACTTTTAATATTAAAGTTGTATTCAAAAATCTTGATACAGTAAAAAAACTTTTGATTAAGAATTCCCCCCAAAATGCTGATGGATGTGTCTATAAGATTCCTTGTAAAATTTGCGATAAAGTTTATTATGGTCAAACTGGTAAAAATCTCGAACTAAGATTAAAACAACATAAATATAGCATTAGAACTGGACAAGATTCCAATGCTCTATTTATTCATGTAAGAGATTTTAACCATCCAATTGATTTTCAAAAAGTTGAGAAAGTAGTATCAAGCAAGTCCATGGTCGACAGGAATATAATTGAATCTTGTTTCATAAAAAGCAGTTTTGACAATAATATGAATATTTCCTTTGGTTTATATAAATTAGATCCATTTATAATTAATAGAATTTGGGAAGAATTTAATAATACACTGGACAAATAAATAGCTTGGGGGTGAGTTTTGCAAAGGACCAATCCAAGTTGGCTCACCGCGCGTCACGTGTTTAACCGTTGTGGGATCTGATAGTGAGGTGCTGGCCGACCCCTTATATAGCTTCCTTGGATGCTTTACTTTCATAGTTCCTTGATAATGTGAGTAGTCACGAAAGCGCTTGGAATTTCTCTATTCTTTCAGAGTGGTTGTTTTGCATATTTTGAAATCACCTGTTTACTTTGATCTTATTGCATTAATGGATACCACACGACTCTTCAGAATGTTCTCGATAAGCTTTCCTAATCATATATCTTTTGTTTCACAGATTTCTTCTGCACTGATCAAGTCCCACAAGTTAAAAATTCGACTTAATTTTTTAAAAAATTGTTTAAATGAACAAGTTCTGCCCAAGTCTCTTTTACCCAATAGACTCCTTGACATGAGAGATCGTCCTTTTGATGATTTTATGAGAATTATTCTTCAGAAACATATTGAAATAACTAAAATACAGGAGAAGGAAGCATTCAAAACATTGAGAAACAAAAAATACTCTTTTAATCAGGCCATTCCATCAGAATGGAAACACAGTATGTTGGATCATTGCTATAATAAACTCAGAAGAATTTGTAATGAACTCAAGAGCAAACTACAAAGAAAATTAGACATTTTAATTGAAAATAGTGATTGGACAAAGCATGCTAATAACAATTTTGTAATTAACTTATCAGATGAAATTTTAGACAAACATACAACTGCTGCTCTAGGTTTTGGCCTAAGTTTTGCATCTTCAAAAAAACTTAATAATGTTGAAATTGCAAAAGCCTTTTGTAACTTTGAAAAATTTTCTGATTTATCCTCTGATGAAATTAATATTAGTAAAGGAATGGTATACAGCTCTATGTTAAAACCAAACATTCCCAATTGCCCTCAAAGATTCTTTAAGTTTTATGATACACTTAATAACAATAAAAATTTGCGCCTTACTAAAGCAGACAAAATAAATGCAATAGTAATTATGAAAGAAAATGATTACCAAGAAAAAATGAATAATCTCTTAGATGATACTGAAACCTATTCTAAACTTAGAAAAAATCCCCTAGAAACCGTTAACAGCAATTTCAATAAAACAATAAAACTTCTACTGAAAGGCAAAGATGAATTAGTCAAACAATTTACTTCCACTAATCCATCTTTACCTTACAAGTATGGACTAATAAAAACACACAAACCAGGGAATCCAGTCAGACCAATTATTAGCTCCATAGGGTCAGTTTCATATAAATTATCCAAATGGCTTGTTGATATTTTGAGCCCTATTGTTGGCAAAATTTCTAACTTTAATGATAAAAACAACATAGACTTGGTTGATAAATTAAGCTCCTTGACTGACTTAAATGATTTTAACATGGTTAGTTTTGATGTTACTTCCTTGTTTACGAAAGTTCCTGTTGATGATTTATTAAGTTTCTTATCTGAAGAACTCGTTAACTATGATTTACCATTGCCAGTTCCTACTATAATTAAACTTATTAAACTTTGCATTGTTGATGCAAAATTTGTATTTAATGATAAGTTTTACACTCAGAAGTTTGGTATGGCAATGGGAAATCCTCTTTCACCTGTTCTTAGTAACCTATACATGGAATTTTTTGAAACAAGGTTGCTTAACACAATCCTCCCTAATAGAGCTAAATGGTTCAGATATGTTGATGATATTTTGTGTCTTATGCCCAAAAATGTAGATATACACCATTTTCTTGGAAAATTAAATAGCTTAGCCCATTCTATAAACTTTACTGTTGAGTTTGAAGAAAATAACTCATTGCCTTTTCTAGATGTTTTAATTATTAAGGGTAATAATGAATTCAAATTTAAAATTTACAGAAAACCTACAAATAACTGTTCCTATGTCCACTATTATTCCTCGCATCAAGATAGAGTCAAACTGTCTGTTTTCTCATCAATGTTTTTGAGAGCTTTACGAATTTGTAGTCCTGAGTTCATAGATGAGGAAATATCCAAAATTTATGAAATAGGTAATGATTTAAAATACCCAAGAAATGTAATTGATAAATCTTTTAAAGTTGCTAGGAACACTTTTTATAATCCAAAAAAGGGCAACCAGCCTTATTCAACTAAAAATATGTTGGTTCTCCCTTACCATGAAAACTTGGTTGATATGCCTTCTCTTCTTAAGACTTTTAAAATTAAAGTTGTATTCAAAAATCTTGATACAGTAAAAAAAACTTTTGATTAAGAATTCCCCCCAAAATGCTGATGGATGTGTCTATAAGATTCCTTGTAAAATTTGCGATAAAGTTTATTACGGTCAAACTGGTAAAAGTCTCGAACTAAGATTAAAACAACATAAATATAGCATTAGAACTGGACAAGATTCCAATGCTCTATTTTTTCATGTAAGAGATTTTAACCATCCAATTGATTTTCAAAAAGTTGAGAAAGTAGTATCAAGCAAGTCCATGGTCGACAGGAATATAATTGAATCTTGTTTCATAAAAAGCAGTTTTGACAATAATATGAATATTTCCTTTGGTTTATATAAATTAAATCCATTTATAATTAATAGAATTTGGGAAGAATTTAATAATACACTGGACAAATAAATAGCTTGGGGGTGAGTTTTGCAAATGACCTATCCGAGTTGGCTCGCCGCGCGTCACGTGTTTAACCGTTGTGGGATCTGATAGTGAGGTGCTGGCCGACCCCTTATATAGCTTCCTTGGATGCTTCACTTTCATAGTTCCTTGATAATGTGAGTATTCACGAAAGCGCTTGGAATTTCTCTATTCTTTCAGAGTGGTTGTTTTGCATGTATATATATATATATATATATATATATATATATATATATATATATATATATATATATATATATATATATATATATATATCTATATAAAAATATATATATATATATATATATATATATATATATATATATATATATATATATAAGTGGATAAAAAGGCTTCAAGGAAGAATATTTGGATTTCTTCCAGAAGCCATTTGAATATTCCACTTCCCCTACCACCCCATCTTTTAAACTATATTTTTTTATATATATATATATATATATATATATATATATATATATATATATATATATATATATATATATATATATATACATATGTGTATATATACATATATATATATATATATATATATATATATATATATATATATATATATATATATATATATATATATATATGTATATATATATATATATATATATATATATATATATATATATATATATATATATATATATATATATATATATATATATATATATATATATATATATATATATATATATATATATATATAAGGTGGATGTCTTGGCCCTAAGCGAAACAAAGCTGAAGGGGGAAGGGGAGTTTCGGTGGGGGGAAATAAATGGGATTAAATCTGGAGTATCTGAGAGAGTTAGAGCAAAGGAAGGGGTACCAGTAATGTTGAATGATCAGTTATGGAAGGAGAAAAGAGAATATGAATGTGTAAATGCAAGAATTATGTGGATTAAAGTAAAGGTTGGATGCGAGAAGTGGGTCATAATAAGCGTGTATGCACCTGGAGAAGAGAGGAATGCAGAGGAGAGAGAGAGATTTTGGGAGATGTTAAGTGAATGTATAGGAGCCTTTGAACCAAGTGAGAGAGTAATTGTGGTAGGGGACCTGAATGCTAAAGTAGGAGAAACTTTTAGAGAGGGTGTGGTAGGTAAGTTTGGGGTGCCAGGTGTAAATGATAATGGGAGCCCTTTGATTGAACTTTGTATAGAAAGGGGTTTAGTTATAGGTAATACATATTTTAAGAAAAAGAGGATAAATAAGTATACAAGATATGATGAAGGGCGAAATGACAGTAGTTTGTTGGATTATGTATTGGTAGATAAAAGACTGTTGAGTAGACTTCAGGATGTACATGTTTATAGAGGGGCCACAGATATATCAGATCACTTTCTAGTTGTAGCTACACTGAGAGTAAAAGGTAGATGGGATACAAGGAGAATAGAAGCATCAGGGAAGAGAGAGGTGAAGGTTTATAAACTAAAAGAGGAGGCAGTTAGGGAAAGATATAAACAGCTATTGGAGGATAGATGGGCTAATGAGAGCATAGGCAATGGGGTCGAAGAGGTATGGGGTAGGTTTAAAAATGTAGTGTTAGAGTGTTCAGCAGAAGTTTGTGGTTACAGGAAAGTGGGTGCGGGAGGGAAGAGGAGCGATTGGTGGAATGATGATGTAAAGAGAGTAGTAAGGGAGAAAAAGTTAGCATATGAGAAGTTTTTACAAAGTAGAAGTGATGCAAGGAGGGAAGAGTATATGGAGAAAAAGAGAGAGGTTAAGAGAGTGGTGAAGCAATGTAAAAAGAGAGCAAATGAGAGAGTGGGTGAGATGTTATCAACAAATTTTGTTGAAAATAAGAAAAAGTTTTGGAGTGAGATTAACAAGTTAAGGAAGCCTAGAGAACAAATGGATTTGTCAGTTAAAAATAGGAGAGGAGAGTTATTAAATGGAGAGTTAGAGGTATTGGGAAGATGGAGGAAATATTTTGAGGAACTGTTAAATGTTGATGAAAATAGGGAAGCTGTGATTTCGTGTATAGGGCAAGGAGGAATAACATCTTGTAGGAGTGAGGAAGAGCCAGTTGTGAGTGTGGGGGAAGTTCGTGAGGCAGTAGGTAAAATGAAAGGGGGTAAGGCAGCCGGAATTGATGGGATAAAGATAGAAATGTTAAAAGCAGTTTTGGAGTGGTTGGTGCAATTATTTAATAAATGTATGGAAGAGGGTAAGGTACCTAGGGATTGGCAGAGAGCATGCATAGTTCCTTTGTATAAAGGCAAAGGGGACAAAAGAGAGTGCAAAAATTATAGGGGGATAAGTCTGTTGAGTATACCTGGTAAAGTGTATGGTAGAGTTATTATTGAAAGAATTAAAAGTAAGACTGAGAATAGGATAGCAGATGAACAAGGAGGCTTTAGGAAAGGTAGGGGGTGTGTGGACCAGGTGTTTACAGTGAAACATAAGTGAACAGTATTTAGATAAGGCTAAAGAGGTCTTTGTGGCATTTATGGATTTGGAAAAGGCGTATGACAGGGTGGATATGGGGGGCAATGTGGCAGATGTTGCAGGTGTATGGTGTAGGAAGTAGGTTACTGAAAGCAGTGAAGAGTTTTTACGAGGATAACTGAGGCTCAAGTTAGAGTACATAGGAAAGAGGGAAATTATTTCACAGTAAAAGTAGGCTTTAGACAGGGATGTGTGATGTCACCGTGGTTGTTTAATATATTTATAGATGGGGTTATAAGAGAAGTAAATGCGAGGGTCTTGACAAGAGGCGTGGAGTTAAAAGATAAGGAATCACACATAAAGTGGGAGTTGTTACAGTTGCTCTTTGCTGATGACACTGTGCTCTTGGGAGATTCTGAAGAGAAGTTGCAGAGATTGGTGGATGAATTTGGTAGGGTGTGCAAAAGAAGAAAATTAAAAGTGAATACAGGAAAGAGTAAGGTTATGAGGATAACAAAAATATTAGGTGATGAAAGATTGGATATCAGATTGGAGGGAGAGAGTATGGAGGAGGTGAATGTATTCAGATATTTGGGAGTGGACGTGTCAGCGGATGGGTCTATGAAGGATGAGGTGAATCATAGAATTGATGAGGGGAAAAGGGTGAGTGGTGCACTTAGGAGTCTGTGGAGACAAAGAACTTTGTCCTTGGAGGCAAAGAGGGGAATGTATGAGAGTATAGTTTTACCAACACTCTTATATGGGTGTGAAGCATGGGTGATGAATGTTGCAGCGAGGAGAAGGCTGGAGGCAGTGGAGATGTCATGTCTGAGGGCAATGTGTGGTGTGAATATAATGCAGAGAATTCGTAGTTTGGAAGTTAGGAGGATGTGCGGGATTACCAAAACTGTTGTCCAGAGGGCTGAGGAAGGGTTGTTGATGTGGTTCGGACATGTAGAGAGAATGGAGCGAAACAGAAGGACTTCAAGAGTGTATCAGTCTGGAGTGGAAGGAAGGCGGGGTAGGGGTCGGCCTAGGAAAGGTTGGAGTGAGGGGGTAAAGGAGGTTTTGTGTGCGAGGGGCTTGGACTTCCAGCAGGCGTGCGTGAGCGTGTTTGATAGGAGTGAATGAAGACGAATGGTTTTTAATACTTGACGTGCTGTTGGAGTGTGAACAAGGTAACATTTATGAAGAGGTTCAGGGAAACCGGCAGGCCGGACTTGAGTCCTTAAGGTGGGAAGTACAGTGCCTGCACTCTGAAGGAGGGGTGTTAATGTTGCAGTTTAAAAACTGTAGTCTAAAGCACCCTTCTGGCAAGACAGTGATGGAGTGAATGATGGTGAAAGTTTTTCTTTTTCGGGCCACCCTGCCTTGGTGGGAATCGGCCAGTGTGATAATAAAATATATATATATATATATATATATATATATATATATATATATATATATATATATATATATATATATATATATATTATAGGGAGGTACACCTCTACAACTTTACTGGGGACCCTCATCCTCAGAGAAGACAATAAACGTACCTCAGGGAAAACTCAAGGTTCTCCCCGGATCTATTTGAATATTTTCTTCTCCTACCACTCCCTATAATTTATATTATATATGTACTTCATTAATAGACAGAATACATTGATAAAAAAACACAAACATAAGTACATTGGTACAATATATCAATGGTTATGAATCTCCTCCAGTTCCTTCGAAGCCGGACGCGAGCCCAGTATGCAGCATGCATTTCCTTTCTGGATGGTCAGGCTGAGGCGCTGGGACATGAAAGTGGCAGCCCTTCAGTCCCTGGTGGTGTCGATGAGTCTGGAACGCACTTCTTTAAATAAATGTGTGGCATGTTTTCCCCACGATCCTAAGATCTCTGATCCCACTGGGACAAATTGATACTGTTGGCTTATGACCCTGTACCTGCCGATCTTGTACTCCTCCCTGTGGTCAGCAGCTCCTCCCTATCGCCCGACACTGTGATGGATATAGGAGTCAGCCAGTGTGGACACACAGGTATAGTCCCATGCTAAGAGCTTGCCATTCTTACAAGGATAGATGGTGATCTCATCAGGGCAGTTTGCTGGGTTGTGGGTATTGTTGGCTGCTAGTGATTGGGGCTCCCTCTCGTCTGGGCATCCAGCTGTAGCAAGGGTTCTCTTTATGATGTCGTTGACCTCGTTGTGTCTTGCATGCCAGCCCTTGGTTTTGGAACAATTAAGACCATATAGACCATATTGGTCAGCTTGCGCATCGCCGCAAATACTCGTGTGAATTGGGGCAGCAAGACGCAGAGCCACTGTAATACGTTCGCATTGCTGATACAGGAACTGTTTGGAGGAAGTCCCCGGAGTGATGTGCGCTCACAGTTTGGAGATGAGCAATCTCCCTCTCTGATGTTGCAGCCCTGAGCATGTTGGCAAGCACCTTTTCAGCGATGGAACCATCCCAGCGTGACTGTAAGCCAGTGTTGCACTTGGGTTCGGTGCTGGAGCAGCATGACTCTCCCATTCAGTGATGGCACTGGCTCAGTTAGGGTCCTGTATTACTGCTGAGCCACTGAGGTTATCAGTAAGAACTTGTCTTATTAACTCGTTTGATGCTATGGAAGAGGATAGGAAAGCTGGTAGGGCAATCTCGGAGGATCAGCGTACTCCCAACCTCCCAAGCCTGACCGGAAGTGAGGCTTGCAATCACTGTCCATCTTCAAGGGAAAGATTCAATACACTCTCAGGCATGGTCTTAAGGAGAGAATCATATCCCTTGAGTTTTGAACTGCTGAAGGCTGGGGAGCATCTCGGAAAGTAGGTAAGTTTTGGGTTTGACAGGCACCTTGTGAATAGGTAGAAAGCATCATGTGTATCAGTGTCTTTCATCCTACCTTCCATCGTCCGGAGGTCTGAAATTTTTTTTTCTAGGATCAGATCGATGGCATTGGACCCAAGAGGAGCGTCAAGAAGAGTGCTATTGGCTGGATCAATGGATCTTGCTACTGGTAAAACGGCGCTAATATTCTGGATCATCTGTTGATTGGTAGAAACTATTTCACATTTGGTGGGGTTTAAAGAAAGGCCCAGGCTTTCTCCCATGTCTTTAATTTTACTGATGTTCTCTAGGAGAGATTCTGTTGTGCCAGCCAGGGTACTGTCGTCCAGGAACCAGATATTGAGCTCGCTGGAGAGTGATTCTGTGTTTTCCTTGATGACCAAACAGAATAGAAGGGGGCCAAGAGGGTCCCCATGTTGCACACCCTCACACGAGTCAATTTCATGGTCCCAAAACGATAGTTTAAAAGTCACACTATAACACGATATATATATATATATATATATATATATATATATATATATATATATATATATATATATATATATATATATATATATATATATATACATATATATATATATATACACAAACACTGATCTCTGGCTGAAGGAGACTCGAACCTACGAACCTTGGAACAAGGTAAGCAGTGCTTTACCAATCTACTCACACTGGACCAATACCTGGGAGTCCAGCTTGCGCTAGACTTTGATCCAAGGCAGCCAGCATTCAGGGAGAAGGCTTACAACTTTTCATCTCATCCCCTGCATGCATCAGCCTTACTAGAGATATTAACAATGCAAGGAATTAGCAAGAGCAGGCGAAATATACAAAAACACTGATCTCTGGCTGAAGGAGACTCGAACCTACGAACCTTGGAACAAGGTACGCAGTGCTTTACCAATCTACCCGCACTGGACCAATACCTTGTAGTCTAGCTTGCGCTAGACTTCGCCTGCTCTTGCGAATTCCTTGCATTGTTAATATCTCCAGTAAGGCTGATGCATGCAGGGGATGAGATGAAAAGCTGTAAGCCTTCTCCCTGAAAGGTGGCTGCCTTGGATCAAAGTCTAGCGTAAGCCGGACTCCAAGGTATTGGTTAAGTGTGGGTAGATTGGTAAAGCAATGCGTACCTTGTTCCAAGGTTCGTAGGTTCGAGTCTCCTTCAGCCAGAGATCGGTGTTTATATATATATATATATATATATATATATATATATATATATATATATATATATATATATATATATATATATATATATATATATATATATATATATATATATATGTCAATTAGCAAGAACTCGTTTAAAATTTAGTCCTTTCTAAAATTTTCTCTTATACTTACATTTTTTGTTTCTCAATATTTTGAATACTTCCTTCTCCTGTATTTTAGTTATTTCAATATGTTTCTGAATATTGAGAAATATTGAGAAACAAAAAATACTCTTTTAATCAGGCCATTCCATCAGAATAGAAACACAGTATATTGGATCATTGCTATAATAAACTCAGAAGAATTTGTAATGAACTCAAAAACAAACTACAAAGAAAATTAGACATTTTAATTGAAAATAGTGATTGGACAAAGCATGCTAATAACAATTTTGTAATTAACTTATAAGATAAAATTTTAGACAAAAATACAACTGCTGCTCTAGGTTTTGGCCTAAGTTTCGCAACTTCAAAAAAAATTAATAATGTTGAAATTGCAAAAGCCTTTTGTAACTTTGAAAAATTTTCTGAATTATCCTCTGATGAAATTAATATTAGTAATCGAATGGTATATAGCTCTATGTTAAAACCAAACATTCCCAATTGCCCTCAAAGATTCTCTAAGTCTTATGATACTCTTAATAACAATAAAAATTTGCGCCTTACTAAAGCAGACAAAATAAATGCAATAGTAATTATGAAAGAAAATGATAAGAGAAAATGAATAATCTCTTAGATGATACTGAAACTTATTCTAAACTTAGGAAAAATCCCCTAGAAACCGTTAACAGCAATTTCAATAAAACAATAAAACTTCTACTGAAAGGCAAGGATGAATTAGTCAAACAATTTACCTCCACTAATCCATCTTTACCTTACATGTATGGACTAATAAAAAAACACAAACCAGGGAATCCAGTCAGACCAATTATTAGCTCCATAGGGTCAGTTTCATATAAATTATCCAAATGGCTTGTTGATATTTTGAGCCCTATTGTTGGCAAAATTTCTAACTTTAATGTTAAAAACAACATAGACTTGGTTGATAAATTAAGCTCCTTGACTGACTTAAATGATTTTAACATGGTTAGTTTTGATGTTACTTCCTTGTTTGCGAAAGTTCCTGTTGATGATTTATTAAGTTTCTTATCTGAAGAACTCGTTAACTATGATTTACCATTGCCAGTTCCTACTATAATTAAACTTATTAAACTTTGCATTGTTGATGCAAAATTTGTATTTAATGATAAGTTTTACACTCAGAAGTTTGGTATGGCAATGGAAAATCCTCTTTCACCTGTTCTTAGTAACCTATACATGGAATTTTTTGAAACAAGGTTGCTTAACACATTCCTCCCTGATAGAGCTAAATGGTTCTGATATGTTGATGATGTTTTGTGTCTTATGCCCAAAAATGTAGATATACACCATTTCCTTGGAAAATTAAATAGTTTAGCCCATTCTATAAACTTTACTGTTGAGTTTGAAGAAAATAACTCATTGCCTTTTCTAGATGTTTTAATTATTAAGGGTAATAATGAATTCAAATTTAAAATTTACAGAAAACCTACAAATAACTGTTCCTATGTCCACTATTATTCTTCACATCAAGATAGAGTCAAACTGTCTGTTTTCTCATCAATGTTTTTGAGAGCTTTACGAATTTGTAGTCCTGAGTTCATAGATGAGGAAATATCCAAAATTTATGAAATAGGTAATGATTTAAAATACCCAAGAAGTGTAATTGAAAAATCTTTTAAAGTTGGTAGAAATACTTTTTACAATCCAAAAAGGGACAACCAGCCTTATTCAACTAAAAATATGTTGGCTCTCCCTTACCATGAAAACTTGGTTGATATGCCTTCTCTTCTTAAGACTTTTAATATTAAAGTTGAATTCAAAAATCTTGATACAGTAAAAAAACTTTTGATAAAGAATTCCCCTCGATATGCTGATGGATGTGTCTATAAGATTCCTAATAAAATTTGCGATAAAGTTTATTACGGTCAAACTGGTAAAAATCTCGAACTAAGATTAAAACAACATAAATATAGCATTAGAACTGGACAAGATTCCAATGCTCTATTTATTCATGTAAGAGATTTTAACCATCCAATTGATTTTCAAAAAGTTGAGAAAGTAGTATCAAGCAAGTCCATGGTCGACAGGAATATAATTGAATCTTGTTTCATAAAAAGCAGTTTTGACAATAATATGAATATGTCCTTTGGTTTATATAAATTAGATCCATTTATAATTAATAGAATTTGGGAAGAATTTAATAATACACTGGACAAATAATAATTTTTAAAATTTTCTTGGAAAGAATAGTTTGTTGGTGGGTTGTGCGAAGGACCTGTCCAGTTGGGCCGGCGCGCGTCAGGTGTTTAACTGTTGTGGGATCTGATAGTGAGGTGTTGGCCAGACCCCTTATATACCTTCCTTGGATGCTTTACTTTACTTTCTCCGAGCTGCCTCTAGCCTAGCAACTGACCTCACCTTCCCTCCCGCATGCCAGGATGCAACACCAGCCGTCCCTCCATGCCCACGTGTTCCTTGCCCATCCACCTCAGCAACCCCCACCCTGCCCCCCCCTCCCCCTGAAACCCCCACTCTGTCTGAGCCTATCACACCTTCTCCATCTTGTACGTCAGCTGATAATGAATCTTCCACACCTACCACACCTTCCCTTGACTCCAACTCTTCTCCCACATTCCCCGTTGGACACCATGAATTTAATTTGGGGTCAAACCATCCTATCCCTCCTCACAACTCCCGCTATCCCACCAGAAACAAGAACAGTAGGAATAAACAACACACTCACACAGACACCAATACAGAACGTGAAAACACAGAAAAAACTCACAAACCACACAAGCCCTCACGCCCTCAGTCAGCAGAGTCCACCAGTAGACACGGCAAAACAGAAACATACCACAACACAGAAAATACTGCAGAGGGTCTAACCAGGATGGGACCTAAGCATGAACTAGCTAGACCTCACCACACTGCCCACACAAACAATATACAACATGGCACTTAAGGTCACACAATTCAACATACGTAGCTACAACATGCACAAGCACATCCTGGCCGAATTCATTGAGACTGAGCGCCCTGACGTGCTGCTCCTCAACAGCACCTGTGTGCAAGACACCCAGCGAATCCGACACTGGGGTTACACAACCCGCCAATCTAGAGCTGAACCCTACAATGGCACTGCCATCATGGTAAACAGCACTATCCGACATGACTTCCTAAACCTCCCATTCACCTGTCCTCACAGCATGGCTGTCAAAGTCTTCACTCTTCACGGGCCCATTATCATCTATACCACATATGCCAGACCCAACTCCAACATCAACATTCCTGATCTCTCCCTTCTCTTTAATCACTCAAATATTCCTGTCTATCTTCTTGCTGATCTCAATGCCAAACACAAAGACTTTCACGACACATACACCAACACTCATGGAAACCAGCTGCAACGACTAATCACACTTAAACACCTGATACATCTTGGCCCACACTTCAACACTTACTTCGGCCCACGTGGCCAGGGCAAGCCTGACATTATCATCACAAACAGAGCCAGCCTCTACCTTCACCACTACATCACACCAGGCCCCCTTTCAGGCTCAGACCACATCCCCATCACCCTCCATATTTCCTCTAACCCTATCCTCATTCCTTCCAGACCAAGTCCCTCATTCTCCAGAGCCAACTGGGACTCCTTCAAACAACACCTAAACAACACCAATCTCATGTATAACTTTGACAACAGACCCACCTCAGACATCGACACTCAGATTGCTCTCATCCAGGACTCTATTACACAAGCTGCTGATCACTCTATACCAAAGAAATGTCACACTGTCAGATACTCCTTCCGCCCTTCTGAGAGAACAAAACGCCTTCTCCTCTACTACAGACACCGTTTTGCCTCCAACCACCACAGATTTGCCTTTGTCAGCAGAGACCTCACTTTCCTGCGGAACAACATCATCCGCAGCCTGGATGAGGACCACGCCAAACACTGGCTGGCCCTCGTCCAGGCTGCTGAAAAGCACCGCATACAGGACCCCAGGGAGTTCTGGACCTTCATCCGGAGAGTCACTGGAGTCCCAAAGACAACACATTTCCAGCACATCACACACAACAACATAAACATCACAGACCCTACACAAGCAGCACGAGCCTTCAAGGACATATGGGAAAACATCTTCCACCCCCACCCGCCTGACCCTGCTGCACAACAACACACTCAAGCCTTAGAACACTGGATATCCACACACAGACACATGACACAACCTGACCCTACTATACAACTCTCCTCTCTCACCTCCACCCACATTCTAAACACCCCTCTCTCCCACCCTTCAGTCAAAGCCTTAATCCTGAAGCTTCCTCCCAAAGCCCCAGGAGCTTCAGGACTATCCCACCACATACTTCGACACCTCCCGGACTCTGTCATCTCAGCACTCACAGACCTCTACAATGCCTGCCTCGCCTCCGGATACTTCCCCTCCTTATTTAAATCTGCCATAGCCACACTCATCCCAAAACCTGGCAAAGACCCGACCGACCCAAGAAACTACAGACCCATCAGTCTACTGGAGACCCTTGGGAAGACATTTGAAAGACTTATAAATCACAGACTAAGGACGCACCTAGAGACAAACCACCTACTAACTGACCGACAATTTGGCTTCCGCCAACACCGCTCTACGCAGGCAGCTCTCAACATTATCCTGAATTATATTCGAATAAATGAGGCCCAAGGCTGTGCAACGGCCCTAGTTGCTAAGGACGTGGAGAAAGCCTTCGACACGGTCTGGCACTCGGGGCTGAAGTACAAGTTGTGTAATCATTTTGACCTTCCCCTGAATGTCAAAAAGTTACTCAGCAACTTCCTTGATGGCCGCTTGATGAGAATAAAATTCAGGAACTGTCTCTCTGATCACTTCACCCTGCACGCTGGAGTTCCCCAAGGCTCTGTCCTCTCCCCCACCTTGTACATCCTTTACATAAATGACATCCCCGACCCTGCACACCACAACACACTCACACTGGCATACGCTGACGACATCACACAACTCACCACACACGAACGCAACAGATACCTCTCACTCAGAACTCAACGTGAGGTGGACAGGATAAGTGCATGGGAGATCCTATGGCGAATCAAAACAAATGCCGCCAAATCCAAAATCACCTACTTCTTCCCCAAAGGACGGCCACCCCTACCTGTCTACCTCAGAACCACTACCACACGAACACCCATCCCCAGAACTCACAGCACCACAGTCTTAGGTGTAAACCTAGACGCCAGACTCAGACTACACACCCACATAAATGTTAAAAGAACCCTGGCCAGTTCTGCCCTAGGGCGACTGTACAAGCTCAGAGGCGCAAACCCACACACCAAACTCCATCTATATAAGGCTCTCATCCGTCCCCTTCTCTCTTATACACCTCTCGGCTTGTCACTCGCTGCCAAAACGAACATCCTAAAGCTACAACGAATCCAGAATCGTGCTCTGCGGTGGGTGCTAGGAGTGAGGTGGGACGACTTTGCCACCAGCGAGTCTCTCCACATCAGGACTGGCACTCCGGCATTGAACGTATTCTGGAAGAAACTCAGTGACAGACAAATTGACCGACTCGAAACTCACCAAGACACCTGGACAACCTTCCTAGACGAAATAATCAGGCGACCTGAAAACACTCTAAACCTTTTCCAATCTCTCTACAACCCTGACCCACTCCCTCTTTACACATAAATCTTCCCTCTAAACTCTTTCCTGCCCTCTGCAGGTGTGGACCTTTAACGACGTCCTTTTTCTTTTCCCGCCAACCTCAGGCCTTCCTCTCCCCCGCCACTTGCATACCTAGAGGCAGACAATAGAATGACCTACGATGGCGTGGCGCCGCCCCCAATTGCGCCTTTGCCTCCATTGCTGGACCATTGCCGGACCAAGTCCAGTCCTCGCTGCACCATTGCCGATGCTCAACCAAGCCCAGAACCAGACCCTCAACCAAGCCCCATAATGCTACGCAGCTGGGTTAAGCCCTGGCTCTTTTCCTACAACTTAAAACATCCTCTCACCCACTATTCTTCCCCTGTCCACCTCTCCCCCTTTCACCCGTACGGGTCTTACCTGAGAGTATATTGTTGTTGTTGTTGTTGTCAATTTCATAGTTCCTTGATAATGTGAGTAGTCACGAAGCGCTTGGAATTTCTCTAGTCTTTTACAGTGGTTGTTTTGCATATTCTGAAATCACCTGTTTACTGTGATCTTACTGCGCATATATATATATATATATATATATATATATATATATATATATATATATATATATATATATATATATATATATATATATATATATATATATATATATATATATATATATATATATGTATATATATATAGTAGGTTCGTAGACAGCAACCGCCCAGGAAGGCACTACCGTCCTGCCAAGTGAGTGTAAAACAGAAGCCTGTAATTGTTTTACACGATGGTAGGATCACTGGTGTCTTTTTTTTTCCTGTGTCATAAACATGCAAGATTTCAGGTATGTCTTGCTACTTCTACTTACACTTAGGTCACACTACACATACATGTACAAGCATATATATACATACTCCTCTGGTTTTTTTTCTGTTTTCCTTCTAGTTCTTTTTCTTGTTTATTTCCTCTTACCTCCATGGGGAAGTGGAACAGAATTCTTCCTCCGTAAGCCATGCGTGTTGTAAGAGGCGACTAAAATGTAGGGTAAGAGGCGACTAAAATGTAGGGTAAGAGGCGACTAAAATGTCGGGAGCAAGGGGCTAGTAACCCCTTCTCCTGTATATATTACTAAATATAAAAGGAGAAACTTTCGTTTTTCTTTTTGGGCCACCCCGCCTCGGTGGGATACGGCCGGTGTGCTGAAATATATATATATATATATATATATATATATATATATATATATATATATATATATATATATATATATATATATATAGGGATGTACCACCTCTAGAACTGTTCTGGGGACCCTCATCCTCAGAGAAAAGAATAAACATGCTTCAGGGAAAACTCAAGGTTCTCCCTGAAGCTGTTTGAGAATTTTCTCCTACCACCCCTTATATGTCAAGTATATATATATATATATATATATATATATATATATATATATATATATATATATATATATATATATATATATATATATATGTCGTGCCGAATAGGCAGAACTTGCGATCTTGGCTTAAATAGCAACGCTCATCTTGCCATATAGGACAAGTGAAAATTTGTGTATGCAATAATTTCGCCAAAATCATTCTGAACCTAACGAAAAAAAATATATTTCACTGTGTTTGTTTAGTATTAAATTACTGTAAACAATTCTAAAATATATTTAGTTAGGTTAGGCTAAAATAAATTGTTCTTGTTATAATAAGGTTAGGTAAGTTTTCTAAGTTCCTTTTGGTGCAAAATTATAAATTTTTACATCAACATTAATGAAAAAAATATATCTTTAAACGTATAAGAGAAAATTTCAGAAAGGACTTAATTTTAAATGAGTTCTTGCTAATTGACCAGTTTTACATATTCGGCACGACATATATATATATATATATATATATATATATATATATATATATATATATATATATATATGTGTGTGTGTGTGTGTGTGTGTGTGTGTGTGTGTGTGTGTGTGTGTGTGTGTGTGTGTGTGTGTGTATGTGTGTATTTTATATATATATATATATATATATATATATATATATATATATATATATATATATATATATATATATATATATATATATATATATATATATATATATATATATATATATATATATATATTTATATATATATTTATATGTATATTACCTAATAAGCCAAGCTTACCTAAAAAATAGATTTTTCCAAAACAATTTTTTGAAAATTGATAGCTAAAAATTTTTCATTAAGAGTTTTAAAAAAATATTTTTAATCTAAATAAAATTACAAAACTTACCTAATTGCTAAATTTTGCTATATATTTCATAGGTCACTTTATATGTATTTATTATTTCCTAAAATCAATGATATATAATTTTCCTTAGGTTCAGATAGATTTTGTAGAGTTATGTCGATTTTTTTTCATTATGATTATTTTGTGAAAAAACCCTTTCGTTTTAAGGCTAACTCTCCGGTTTCGCTTATTTGGCCCGTGGCTACAGATCTGTATTCTTTGATGGAGAGTGTGCAGGTTCGAATCCTGCTGTGAACTAAGAGGTAATGTTTGTAAACGTTTATCTATGATAAGTTCATGGGTGGTTTAAGGTATCTGTTAAGTACATGATGTTGCTGAACATCTAGGAACTTAATGTTAACGTTGTGGATGTACTAATGTGTTATTTATCTCTGTCTTCCTATTGTTTAATAATCAA